>NW_021396133.1:0-211 GCF_001605985.2 Dendrobium catenatum
TTTCCTTTAACTTTTACGTCCGACCTCTGTTCCCGCCTCGCACTTGCGAGCTAACCGGGCCGGGTCGTGACACAAAAACTCGCTGAAAAAAAGATTTCAGCAGCCTAAGGTCCCCGAATCGATGCTCTGATACCAATTTGATAGGAAACACTTGGATTTACAAGTGTTCCTAGCCAAAATCAGTCCAATTGCAGCAGTTTTATTGCTGTCC
>NW_021396134.1:0-217 GCF_001605985.2 Dendrobium catenatum
ATCTCAGTAGCATATATTGACATTTCTAGTTTGGGCCGTATAGCAACATCAATATGGAAAAATCAACACAGTATCAATAAAAAGCTCAGGACTATAGCATCATTTGCATTCCTCTGACTTAAGGAGATGAGAACTTTAAAGTTATCTTATCAAAATATTGCAATACTATTCCACTTAAGCATAGGGGTGTCAATTTTTGACACGACACGAAACACGA
>NW_021396135.1:0-201 GCF_001605985.2 Dendrobium catenatum
ATTCAGTGCCCAGATTAATTTCACACAATTCGTCCATGGCAGAACTGGCGCCATCTTCGAATTCTCGTGGAGCTTCAAGGACCCTGTCCTCATTCTCTTCCGGGTCTTCATCATCGGAAACGGAAATGACCGGATAAGAATGAGAAACAACATGAATGTTGGCGGAAGGGGACTGATTCTCTTGAGAATAGCCTATGCCCT
>NW_021396136.1:0-255 GCF_001605985.2 Dendrobium catenatum
AGATAAATCAGTAATACCATTAAACTTACTCCCAAGCCAGTGGCGGAGCCAGAAATTTTTTCCAGGGGGGGCCTAACGAAAGCCGTGCTCGATGTCGTGACTCATGTGTCGCGAAAGAGGAGTAAAAGGGAAAACAAATTATTGATGTTTTTCATCTGTCCAAAAAATAATGTTGGTGGCTTCTTTGGATTAATAAATAAGTTTAAAAGTAAGAATTACAAAAATTATAATAGGTTTTCTCGTTGGCGAATTTGT
>NW_021396137.1:0-690 GCF_001605985.2 Dendrobium catenatum
AAATTCATCAAGTAAAGTCATGTGATTTGAATCAATCTTAGAATGATCTTTGAGAATAATTGCATACTCTGTTTGTAAATTGGAAAGTTCTAACTTTAAACTAGCATGAGTCTTTTTAAGTTTTTTGTATGATGCATGAATTTTCTTATAAATTTCAAACAGTTCATCATAGGTGGGTTTATATACCTCTTCCTCATCACTTTGCTCAAAATGATCTTCCCCCATTAAGCACAGGTTTGTAATCTCTTCCTCTGGTTTAGTCTAAGAGGCATCAATACCAGATTCTACCTAGAACGCCTTTTGGACTCTCTTCTTGTCCTTCCTAAACTTAGGTTTCTCCTTGCCCTTTTCTTTTTCTTTGTTCGAGTGATCTTGAAGTGAAGGACAATCGGCTCTCACATGTCCAGGCTTCCTGCATTCATATCAAACAATATCAGAAGATCCTTTAAAATATTTATGATCCTTACCTTTACTCCAATGATGTTTTTGCTTCTTCCTTAGAAAGCTTTTGAATTGCCTTGTGATGAAGGCAACTTCATCGCTTTCAGACCCGGAAGATTCAGAATCTAATTTGTGCGCATTCACTGCAATTGTTTTCTTCTTCTTTTTCTCACCTGCATCAAGATTTCTTTGATTCACCCCTTGCTCGTAAACAATAAGTGAGCCAAGTAAGTTATCAATAGAATAAGT
>NW_021396138.1:0-1368 GCF_001605985.2 Dendrobium catenatum
TTTTCTTTGAGATCATTTTGAAGATTATGTACACTTAATTTTTATCTTTTTATGCGAAAAATAAAAATTGGTGATAATAAATTGTTGGCTCAAAAAAATGGCACGTATGCATAAAACCCGCTTTGTAGCTATAGGATTCCATTTCCCTTAAGTCATGTTACAATTAATCAGATTTCCTGGAGTCCTTACTTCCCGTGAGCGCAAGCACTCATAGTTAATTATCTCTCTTAACACGTAAGAGAGAACTCTTGATTAAGGATGAATAAATTTTAGATGATTTAGTCTTCAATTGTGGGAAAATGGAGGTAAACCCGATCAAGATCCCATGGTTCCATCGTTCTGGGTATATTGTAGATTTCAATCTACCAACACTACAATCATTGGCCATAATATTCAGGGAATCTGATTAGCAGCCATGGCTTGTCTCCTCTCAGGGATCCCGAATAGACTGAAGTGGTTAGATATGTATTTTAGTTTTAATTTTGTTTGGGTTTTATGACTTCGTTTAGAAGTGATCCAGAAATTTCGAATTAAAGCAGGTCTTACGGCTTCTTTTGGAAGTAGCTCAGATATTTGAATTTGGGTCGGGACTTACGACTTTCATAGAAAGTAGCCCGAGTGTTTGCATTTGGGTTGGGACTTACAAGTTTCATAGAAAGTAGCACGTATATTTAATTTGGATTGGGGCTTACGACTCTATTTATGAGTTGCCCAAACATGGGTCTTACAACCTAACTATATAGTAAGGCTGCTTGGGAATTTAATGGCTTGGGTAGAATGGGTCTTACTACTTTTTCTATAGAAGTAGCCCAATAAAAGATGTCCGTGTGTTTGGATTTGGGTAGAGATTTATGGCTTTCATTTGAAAGTAGCCGATTAGTAGAACTTACGACCTCTACTAGAGGTGGTCTGAAAATTTTAGTTGGATAGGTCTTATGGCTTCCTTAGAAGTTATCTAATTATGGGTTTTACGACCTAGCCCTGTAAGCTAAGTGGCTCAAGTTAACCTAGACCTATAAACTAGGATGTCTGAGTGAGGGGCCTAAGATTATGTTATTAGGCAACTGAAATTGTTGAGTTGACACCAGTTGTTTGACACCAGGCTTTGGTTTTGGAAATTACCAGTGGTTTTAGTTGTTGTGAGGCTAGTGTTTTGCTACAGTACTTTGCTACACCAATAATTTTACTACAATATTTTTCTTCTTATTGTTTGGTAGCCTCTTTTTAGTACCAGTAGTCTTACTCTTTTTTCTACTTTAGCATTTAATTTGATATTTATTCAATACAATTGTGATGCTCAATGATTTTAATTTATTTGTTGCAGTGGCTAGTACTACTTTGGAGCTTTGTCCGAGAACACTGGGGAGT
>NW_021396139.1:0-694 GCF_001605985.2 Dendrobium catenatum
ACTTTCTTAGGACCAATCTTCATCCAGCCCAAATTGGACCCAACGATCAACTTCTATAGGCTATAGATTCATGTCCCTATATTTCATGTCAAGCTCAAGACACATAGGCTACTGATGTGGCAAGATTCTTTGAAACTACCTCTCTCTAATCATTGGTCCACAAATAACTAAATTAATACTTAGACTAGTGGCATGAAACTCTTAAGAACCTTCCCTTGGCTCTTATTAGTTATGCCCTAATTGAAATGGTTGTTTTCTATGGCTTAGCTATCAAGATCTAGACCCTCTAATGAATTTTATCTATTCTAGAAATACCCCCCCTCCTAACTCCTTCATATCTTTTCCCTTCCTCTCACAGTTCAAGAAAATCCAAAATCATCAAGAGAGAGTGAAATTATTATTCAAATCCATCTTTTGATCAAGTGAAAACTATTTATTAGAGCCTTTTAGAAAATTTAAAAGGATCTTTCAAGTAATCCATAGAGTCAATGACCTTGAAAATCCAATCAGTGATTAGTGAGAAATCTCAATTTTTATTTTAAATTTCAAATTACATTTCTCCTAGACCTCAATGTATGAGGCCTTCAAATTCTAGGGATAAGAATTTCAAGGTGCCATGATGCTCTAATTCAAATTTTATCAGATTTTGATAGTTGGATTGAAAGTTATACATATTTGAATTTTATTTCATTTC
>NW_021396140.1:0-239 GCF_001605985.2 Dendrobium catenatum
TTAGAAACCCAGAATTGATTTTCAAAATAAATCTTTCAAAATCTTTAATTAATTCTCTTTGGGAAAATTTAACACAACGATCATTATCGTCATTTTAATTCGATCGATAATGATTGATATCTTCTTTCTTCGGAGAGATATATCAATTATTATCGTGATTTTGATTATGAAATTAATGATCTTCAATCCATATTAGCTTAGTCAAACGCTCGATTAAATCCCATTTTGATCTTTTTAGG
>NW_021396141.1:0-265 GCF_001605985.2 Dendrobium catenatum
CACAGCTAGAGCAATGGATAAAAATTGTCTGAGAGTAACTTTCTCTCTCCCCTTTTCTTTATTCTCTCACACAACTAAAGAAGAAAATGGGGGAGGGATGTGATGGCTTAGAGATTTAACACAATCATTTTAGATTTACTTTTTAAAACATTTATGACCTAGTGTAATAGTGCTCAAGACCCCAATGTTGCAATGCTCACTTAAACTTTAGAAAAATCAAGAGCTTGGTGTCAAAATGCCTATAAGCTTAGTGCCTCAGCACTCC
>NW_021396142.1:0-279 GCF_001605985.2 Dendrobium catenatum
CTAAAGGAGAGACACTAGTTTAGTTCAATACTTGGGGTTGCCTTCAAGGAGTGGACGTAGGTCAAGGTTTGACCGAACCACTATAAATCCGGTGTGTTCTTTCTTTTTATTGTTTCCGCGTTTTAATTTCCTCACTTTGATTGTGGTGATTTGGTTTATATTTTGGTTTTAAGGTTTTCCAATTCACCTCTCTTTTTAATTAGCTTGGGACTAGTTCACATAGGGCCTAACATTCCTAACAAACTTTCAAGTGGTATCAGAGCTTCATTCATAAAATAA
>NW_021396143.1:0-844 GCF_001605985.2 Dendrobium catenatum
CTCACCTTGGGTGGTTTGGTTAATCATCTTAGAGTACTCCATTTGAGCTCAAATTTGGTGGGTTTAGTCCTTAGGGTCAGGTGATCCTTTGGTTCAAATTTCATCAAATTTGGAGTTCATTTGGTTCCCCAAGTAGGAGCCTAAAAAAATCCTTCTTAGAAATGGCCTGTTAACCCTAATTAATTGATAATGAACTATTATTAATTTATAAAATCCATTAAAATGTTCTTAATTGTCCCTAATTAATCCCCTAATCAATAAGAATTGAAACCCTCTTAAATTGATCTCTAAATTTGTCTTAGCTTAACCCTTAGGTAATTAGGGTTTAATCAATTTTAATTAATCTTAAAAAAATCTTAAAAATTCCAAAAGGGTTTTAAACACTTGTTGATCTTTCCTTAGGTCATTTATGACCTTTGGAATTGATCCCAAGGAGTTTAGGGCTCATTTGGTTTCAAATCCTTAAGTAGCTCCCTTAGTTGAGATAGTTTGATAATCCCTACGAACATGTAAAATTTCTAAAATTCACTGTTAATTATAGAAAATCTTGAGTAATTAAACTTAATGATTAATGACTTCATTTAGAATCTATCATTCCATAAAAATATTAAACTTTCATAATTTGGTTAAAACCAAGGACTCAACACCTTAGGTAACTTTAGGTCAAATCGGGCCAGAACTTCTAAACATCATAACTTTTCGTAGAAAATTCCAAATTGAGTGTACCACCTGTCTAACAACTCATAATTAGGTCTAGTATTTATTAAAAATCTGAAACCCTTAAGGTTAACCTTAGTTTTAAAAGTCAAATTTTGACCCGTTAGTTAACGTATTTGGATAATCC
>NW_021396144.1:0-261 GCF_001605985.2 Dendrobium catenatum
TTATCATGACGTTGATAATGAAATTAATGATCTTTTTTTTTATCCAAGTTAGCATAGTTAAATAATTTTGAGTTTGACTACGATAATTTGGATAGTTTTAAAGTTTTGGAATTTGAACCAATTAGTGAACAATATCTTCTCTATATGAGATGATATATTATTCCTAATGTTGTGTTAGCTTTCAAAATTAAAGTTTGAATTTAATACTCCCAAAAATAATTAAATATTTTTCAAAACTATATATATTTAAATATATTTTTC
>NW_021396145.1:0-2776 GCF_001605985.2 Dendrobium catenatum
CAAATCCATCTCGGAAATGAGAGAACCTTGCTCGCAGTCGCGGAAGTAAATACGACGCGCCTTTTTTTGGAAATTCTTTTTGTTTTTCAACAGACACGCGTATCGGATACGCGCGTCCTTTTGAAATTAAATATTATTTTAATTGGATACAGCTTTGGTGTATCCGACACGTATCAGTGGCGTATCGGAGGTGTATCCGTGTATCAGATACAACACACCTTCATAAATAGGTGTATCGGTGCAACATTGAGTGGAAGTAAAGTAAGAACTTGTTAGAAAAGAAAAATAAACAAAAGAAATGATTGAGATTCTTTCTCATTTTGGAAGTTTCAAGGGAAAGAAAATGTTCTCATCCGTCCTTTGATCTCTTGTTAACTTAGAGTTGAAAGAAAAGAAAAAAATGCAAATATAAATTCAATGTTCATCAACAAATATAGGGGTGAGTTTTCGACTCAATCGATGGCTTAATCATAATGTAACAATTATGAGGTGGAAATATGCCTACTTTTACTTAGAATATTCATAATAAATTACTTGTGGATATTGATTTACAATGATAACATGAAGAAAGATACAAATATCCATAAGGATGCCAAGACAAAATGTTAAGCAAATGAAACATAATACATGTTTTGGTCACTCCTGGTCATGTAATATTAATATATATCAATACATATCACAGTTCTATAAAAAATAAAAATTAATATTTTAAAAGTAAGAAGGTTTAAATTTTCATATCTATATAAGCCAAAAACATATTATTAAACTTGTTGCGTCATGGAATATTCGCGGCGGTAAAGAAGTATAAAGTTTAACGTCTTAGTTTTGTACAAAGATTCATCACGCAATCAGATAAAATAGAGAGAGTGCAGCATTTATAAGAGACCAAGATTTCTATGTGGAAAACCCTGAAAAGGGAAAAAGCCACGGGGCCTTCCAGTTTGAATGAATCCACTATTATTTACAATCGATTACAAATGAGGCCCTTCCTTGGGGGAAGGCCTTAGCTTGATGTAACAAATATACATCATATAGAGTGTGTTGCACGGTAGAAATAAGAAGAATCTCTGTAGACCATAGTTGGCGGGCGACGGAAGTCATAAAGATCTTTGTTTGGCGATGGATGTCAGAAGGACCGTTGTCTGATGACAAAGGTCAGAAGGACCGTAGTCAGTGGGCGACGGAGGTTAGAAGGACTGTAGTCGGTGGACAACGGAGATTAGAAGGACCATTGTCTGGCGACTGAGGTTAGAAGGACTGTAGTCGGCAGACGATGGAGGTCAGAAGGACCGTAGTCGGAAGGTGATGGAGGTTCGACATCAATTGGTGGCCGTGTAAAAGTCTGTAGTTAGTTGGTGGCCGGGCAGAAAAACTGGCATTAATTGGCGGTTGGGTAGAAGTCTGACGTTAGTTGGTAGCCGAGTAGGAGTCCGACGTCAATTGGCGGTCGAGCAGAAGTCCGATGATGGGTGGAAGTCTGGCATCATGTAGAAGTCCAACGAAAGTCCGACGACAAGAACAAGTCCGACGACAGGCCGATGTCCAGCTTTGGGTAGAAATTTGGCGACCGACGGAAGTCTAATGTTGGGTATAAATCCGGCGACGAGCGAAAATCCGCCATAGATCGGTAGCCGGGAGATGGTCGAGGAGTCTGGTGGCAAGAGAACTATTCTTTCTCTTCCTTCTCTTCTTGCTTGGGCTCCCTTCCTTCTACTCCCCCTCAATGAAGGATAAGAGGTCTATTTATAGTTTTCTGAAAGTGGCATGGTCAGTAAACAATAGGAAGATCAAGAGTGAATTTGGAGTGATTTGAAATATACGACCGATTGGATCCTCATCGGACCAGATTAGATATTTTTTTTTTTTTTTGTTTTTTTTTTTTTTTGAATGTCTCTCGATCCGACAAAGCCAATCGTCATGTGTTGGAAACTGTTTAAATCCAGATTTATGTTTGACCTCAAATTGCTCAAGTTTCGATTTGACCCATTGGGCTCGAATGAGTTGAATTTGATGACTTGGTGTATTTGAGACGTCCAGTTTACTGTAAAGTGTGTTGAAATGGAGTTCAAAGGTCTAAGAGTCATTTTGAATTTGCTCTTAATTTACACACAACTAGACTATTAACTTGAATAATTAAATTCAGTTTAAAAATTAATAAAAAAGAACATATAGAAAAAAAACTAAAACTAAAATCAAACTAGAATCCTGATTAATTTGAAAATAATTAAGTAAACTCAATATAAAAATAACATTAATTAGAAAAAACATCACAATAAATTTTTAACTTTTAAATCAAATCATTTTAGTAACTGTCAATTAAATAATGGAATAATTTAAAAACATAAATAAGTCAAACTAATAAATTGAACATTAAATTTAAGTAAACGTTAACTTAACTAATTAATCAATTACAGTTAATTAAACAATAAAGACAAACAGAAAGAAAATGCAACAATCATGTCTAGACTAACAAACTAACACGAAGCTACAGCTTCTTACGAACGCTCTGAACAAGTAAGCGGGCTCCGACAAACAGCCTTACAAAACAAACGCTCCTAGAGACTACACTCAACGAGATACTTAAGACAATTCCCTAAGTAGTATGCTCCACTTGACATCTAAGAATCCAATCTGGCTCAATACATACGCAACTGAAACAGACAAAAGAAACAATTGTCGACATAAGTATAAATAGACAGATAGTTGTCAGAGGGAAAGGGAGGAAAACGACGCTAAAGGTAAAAAATGCTACAAGTAATTACGAGAAATGCGCAAT
>NW_021396146.1:0-220 GCF_001605985.2 Dendrobium catenatum
ACTCTTGCCACATGGTTTGTTGGTGCTAGCACTTATTTTAGTATCATCCGCCTTTGTTCATAATGGATCAACATATTTGCTCGACAATGGACAGTGATTGATTGTAAAGGTGTTGTGACATTCGTCACCTTCACTTGAGTTGTATTATCTGCATGAAGTTCATTTGATTGAAATCACTTCAAGCACATTACATTGAAACCCACAAGTCCTTAGCATATGC
>NW_021396147.1:0-1346 GCF_001605985.2 Dendrobium catenatum
TTTGCCTCGAGATTCGTGCCCGATCAAGATAATTTTTGTGATGCCGTATCAAGTGATAATATATGAAATGTGAAATAATGATGTAATGTAATAAAAATAGCGTCATCTTAATTCAAAATGTTTTAGAAGATTTTTTTTTTTTTAAACTTAAGCGAGGTTGGATATTGATTGACTTAGAAGCATAAGAGCGAAAAATGATCACGATGAAAAAAAAGGCAAGGTTATTCAACCTAATTTTTAATCATATAAATATCAGAGTTATTGGACTTATATTAAGATTAATAAATGTAGTATAATCTGATATGCAGATTTGGGCGAGTTGATGAGATTAAGTGGACTCATCAAATGATCAAGATGCATCCAGAGAAGTCACTTGCCCTAATATGAAGGGCACTCACCTCCTTTCAATGAGTCAATCACCCCAATACAGCATCCTAGATGAGTCATTTGCCTCGTCAATAGGTGACACTCATGTTTATTCAAGGATGCTAATCTCACCCACTCAGTTGGCAACCTATCACAAACACTCATCAAACACGTCTCAGATGCTCGCTAATGAAATTTCATACGTTTGTTAGAGAAGATTGTTCATGTTTACTTGCCATATAAATCATATTGTGTGTTGATTAATTATCTCATAGGTGTAGTTTCTTTTATAACACCCAATAATTTTTTTTTTTTTAACTTAGTTTATTGGATTGATTGTGCTATTCAGATGAATGATTCTCTAAGTTATTGAAAAAAATGACTAGTCTCCTTAAGTGATCGAATGTTCAAATGATGTATAGATGATATTACTCTTGATTCTTACTTAGACTTTTTCTCTTGTCTATAGTGTTATGAGCTAGCCTTACCTTTCACCATTTTTTAATCTCTGCAGAGTAATCATTTAAACTTGTCAAATAGAATAGGTGTGTCTGATCATCTAAAAATGTGACAAAAAAGATGAATATTCTTGATTTTCTTATTCTCCTTCATTCTCAAGAAATTGAGCATATCTAAGTCATTTGACATGGTGTTTAGGCCCAAATTTGCTTCGTAACTAAGGCACTAACGTAAGCATCTCAATGAAACAAGTCACAGGGAGTAAGCATGGTAATTAAGATGTGACTAATCACAGTGATCCTTCAAATATTATCGTCGGCTCGATATATATATCGAACAACAGGGCCAAGCCCCTAAGTTGATGGAAGATGGCATACTCTTCAAACCTAAGAAGAGGGCGTCCGCCTTTTCCTTGAAGAACAAGATATATCTCATCAACACTAACCACCCAACTGTCGAGCTCACGAAGAAATACTTGAATTTTTAGTCCCTATCCCTATTTTTCAACCCACTCATGCACA
>NW_021396148.1:0-366 GCF_001605985.2 Dendrobium catenatum
CCTGGATGATACACGTGGCAAGAATTTAAAACGTTTTAACTTTGGCCGGTACGATCAATTATTGTGCATCATCTTGGATGATACACCTAATCGGCCCAGACGATCTTCTTTTTCAACGGTCGTCCGGATTGACTCCTCAGGCCGATCGCCTGTGTCTAATCGGCCTGGTCGATATCTGATTGGCCTGGATGATCGGACCGTCTTTTTGACCAATCGGCCTGTACGCAATTTTTGAGCCATATCGGTCTGGACGATTCTGCTATCGGCCTGGACGATTCTGCGATCGGCCAGGACGATATGGCCATTTCTTTAAATTCTGGCCGATCCAACCATGGCTTTCCACTTCATCCCCTCTCCTCTTACATC
>NW_021396149.1:0-239 GCF_001605985.2 Dendrobium catenatum
CACCCAATGTGTACTACGGTGAACGGTGCAAGTGTGTTAGATGTGTCCTAGCATGCCACATGAGAAACATCAAACTCCAAGAAAAGGGTTTCTTAAATGGTTTGAGTTATAATACCTCTTCCTAGGTTCTGGCTTAGGATTAAAAGTAGATGTCATCCAATTTTTCTTACATGAATCCAAATCATTTTGAATCCTCAAGTTTGTTTTTTTTAATGCTTCATTATCAATCCTCAAATTTT
>NW_021396150.1:0-215 GCF_001605985.2 Dendrobium catenatum
AACACTAACACAATAAACATTAAAACAAACACAAGTATAACAAACATAAAGAAAATCATCTCTCATTCTCTATTCTTCTTGAGGAGGAGGAGGAATGCCACCAAATAGGTTGAAGTAGGAGGCCATCAACATAACATTGGTATTGATTTCATGAACTTCATTTCTGATACTACCAATATCCTGTTGCTGCTGTAGAAGTTGAGCATCAATTTGAT
>NW_021396151.1:0-214 GCF_001605985.2 Dendrobium catenatum
ACCTTTGCCCCTGTAGCAATATTGGAAGCCATTAGAGAGCTATTAGCCTTTGCCTACTATAAGGGATTTAAGTTTTTTCAAATGGACGTTAAGAGTGCCTTTTTAAATGGGATAATAAAAGAGAATGTGTTTATAGAAGAATCCCAAGTTTTGAGAGTTCAAAATTTCCAAATCATGTTTTCAAATTAAAAAAGGCCTTATATGAATTAAAGCA
>NW_021396152.1:0-208 GCF_001605985.2 Dendrobium catenatum
TCATTCGTTAAGGTATGCATGTAAATCATTTGCGACATCGCCCATTGGAGGTTGCTAGAGTTTTGTTTTGATAGAAATGAGGATCTCATGAATTTCCTTAAAAAATATTTTTTTTTTGCATTGCCGGCATAAGTAAATCTCACGTGGTTTGTGAGTCCTCATTCTCTTGAATCATGTAGTAGTGGCCGCGCCTCTTTTCGTAAGCATA
>NW_021396153.1:0-251 GCF_001605985.2 Dendrobium catenatum
CGCTAAAAAAAAGTCAGGTGTATATTAGAGGAACATCAAAAGCCGCTCGTCTTTAATTATTCCTGCGCCCTCTATAAAATGTTAATGCTTGCATTCATCGTCGAAAGCATATCAATGTGTTTCATGTTCTAGAAGAACTCACAAATTTATCTGACAATAATTTTTACCAGCAATTAAGATAATATGATGCGACAGAGCTTCTGTGATGATGTTGGAAAGCTGCAACAGTATAAAGGGAGTAACTTTGATAA
>NW_021396154.1:0-235 GCF_001605985.2 Dendrobium catenatum
AAGCAAATACAACAGCAGCTAACTCCAAATCATGCGTTGGGTAATTCTTCTCATGTGGTTTCAATTGTCTAGAGGCATAAGCAATTACCCTTCCATTCTGCATCAAAACACATCCCAAACCTTTCAGTGAAGCATCACTGAACACCTGAAATCCTTTCGTACCTGACGGAAGTGCTAACACTGGAGCTGAAGTCAGACAATCCTTTAATCTCTGAAAACTAGCCTCACACTCCGG
>NW_021396155.1:0-245 GCF_001605985.2 Dendrobium catenatum
AGTGTCATTGAATATTGTATATTGATATCGAGTAAATTGTATTGAATAATTAGATTGACTGATTTGCAAGAGTACGTTCTGACACGAGTCCCTTATTGAATTAATTGATGCTATTGATTGATATTAATTGACACAGACATTCTATTGATTAGACAGATGATATATATACAATGAATTGACTAGACGACACGATTGATTGAACTGATATTATTGATTGATAGACACTGCTACGATGGATAGATATT
>NW_021396156.1:0-304 GCF_001605985.2 Dendrobium catenatum
CATTTCCTCTGCAGCTCATTTTGGACCACATAAAATCAAAGTCGACGACCCAAAAGGCTTCCAACCAAAGCTCGGTCCAACTTCTGTATGTTCCCCCTGGCTTTGTTTAAGTCAAGCTTTACCAATCCATCCTCCCTTATGAAGCTACATTTATCTTCAAATAAGCTCAATTGCACTGCTGTAGACTTCTTCCATGCATTAGATGCCAACCTAATCTCATTCACTTCCTTCTTGATCGGCCGTGAAGTTCCAGCTCCTTTTACTTATTGTTGAGAAAACACACCTTCCGAAGGAGTATTTCCCC
>NW_021396157.1:0-355 GCF_001605985.2 Dendrobium catenatum
TTAAGTGGCTGCGCCACATGCTTTGCGCGATGGAGAATAGCTTACTTGCTTGGAGTTATTAAGTGGCAGCGCCACAGTCAGGTATAACTTCTGCAGCTTAAACTCTTAATTATGTATCAAATTGCTACACATTACACACGACTTGTTAATAGGAATTCTAGCATGTTTAGGCAGCAAGCCTTAAGGTAGTTCACTAGTGAAGCTTTGGCCCTATAGGTCAAAGCTTGCCCTCTTTTGTGAGCCCTAGAGACCATTAGGGTCAGTTAGGCCTGTAGAGTAGGCCACCTATTATGCCGGTTGGCATCATTGTTTTCCCACACGAAGTGGACATCGTTGTTTTTTTGCTAGGATTTTG
>NW_021396158.1:0-472 GCF_001605985.2 Dendrobium catenatum
GGTTGGAAGTACTGAAGGAGAGCGTCAAAGTGGTGATCAATAGCAGTAAAGCGTTCCCCAAACCATTGCAAGTAAGTCTCGTGTTGCTGATGTTGCTCTTGAATGTGCGTGTCGAGATGAGTCTGAAGTTGGTCGAAGCGTTCGACCAGATCATCGTGAGGGTAAGCTAGTGCTGGTGCTCGGGGTAGTGCATGTCATTGTGGACGTGCTTGAGCTGTAGCCGGTGCATCTTCTCCTTCTTCTTCGTCAAAAATAGGTTCTTCAGGCTCGTGTCCAAGATGGAAAAGAATATGGAAGAGGTATCCGTATAAAAGATTGGAAGATTGTTGGGTTCACCAGGATAAGTTATTTGATATTTATTTTGGAGGATATATATATCCTACAAGGTGACCAAGAGCTATATTTTTTTTTCGGCGAGTAGTAGGGAGGCAAATGAAGGTCATATGGCGAATGTAGTCAATAATTAAATCGG
>NW_021396159.1:0-248 GCF_001605985.2 Dendrobium catenatum
TCGTCCTAGCCAAAAATTATCGTTCGTCTGGACAAAATGTAACGGTTTTTCGTAATCAACACAATTTACGATGCATCCCTTCGTACAGGCTTTTTGACTTGACCGATCGTACAGACGAAAAAATTTTCGTACGGACGATCAAAAAGTTAATTCGTTTTAATGTCTGTTGAAAATCGTCCCCTACAATGAAACGACGTCTGTTCGTCTGGATGAACAAAAAGTTTGTACGGACGAACTTCACATTTAAA
>NW_021396160.1:0-249 GCF_001605985.2 Dendrobium catenatum
TTTGCTATTTTTTTATTGTAAACAGCAGTTTTACTCAATCTTTTCACCAATTGTGTTTGGTTTGCTTGCGAACTCAAGTATTTCCCTTAGGGTTACTTGCGAACTCAAGTATTTTCTAACAAATTTGGTATCAAAGCGTTGTCTTGGGACCATCGGCGGCTGAAATCTAGAAATTTCAATAAAGAATTTTCATCCGCAAGAAGATCTTCCCGTAAATCTTGGGAAGAAAAGTGGTCGAAAGGAAAGTTA
>NW_021396161.1:0-261 GCF_001605985.2 Dendrobium catenatum
AATCTTTCTTTTATCAAGCTGATCTTCTTAACAGTTTTCTCAACAAAAGTGGCACCCAGCTCCTGTCTATCTCCGATCTCAGTCAAAGTCAAAGGAGTACGGCACTTCTTGCCATACAGAGCCTCATACGGTGCCATACCGATACTGGACTGAAAACTGTTATTATAAGCAAACTCAATCAACGGGATATGATCCTCCCAGCTTCCGCCAAAGTCCAGAACACATAGTCTCAACAGATCTTCCAGCACCTGAATAGTCCTC
>NW_021396162.1:0-323 GCF_001605985.2 Dendrobium catenatum
GAAGGCTGCTGAGCCATATCTATTATTTTGTGGTGTTTAATAAAGAGGATGTACAAAAGCAAATGTTGTTCATTGAGGGCTCTGACGGATACTTTGAAGGATCTGCAGGTTAGTACTCTCATCATCTCTCTCTAAATGGTTTGTGTGCGCACTATGATCGATCAATATCATGTTTGTGCATCCATGCATGCACATATATCTATGCCAATCATGCAAGATGTTTTAAACATGATTTTTTTTCTATTGTCAAAGATCCAATTTGGCTATCAAATTAGGACTTCAAATATTTATTCACATAGCCATGAAGGTGGAAAATTAGACAT
>NW_021396163.1:0-281 GCF_001605985.2 Dendrobium catenatum
AGCAGAGGGAATTATGAATTGGGACTAATGAAATATAGTGAGTATACCTTTATTATAACGCGGTCAGAGACATTAAATGGAAACTGAACGCCTCTATTTCGTGAATCCAATGGAAGTTGATCATCATAGGTATATTTGTCCTGCAAAATAAAAGATGCAAATAAAATAAAGCAACTTTTGCAAAAGTAAATATGAGAAAAATGAATTAAAATCACACTTTGCCATCAATGGAGATAATTAACCTGTTCAAATCTGTCCCTTCTTCGTTTAGATAATCTTGA
>NW_021396164.1:0-528 GCF_001605985.2 Dendrobium catenatum
AGAAATTCTCTAGTTTTTCTTTATTTATGTTTAACAAATTATCATCATAATTTTGTGTTTAATGCTTAGGTTATTTCTCAAAGGATCTTAATCAAGGTAAACACCAATAAATATTTTCGTTTATTTTTGACAAGCATCAAAACGATTGTCGCATCTATTTAAAAGCCCATATGATTAAACTTAAGCTTATGAATTTCTTAGTTAAAAATAACTTTCTAAGAAGCAATTACGAGATTTGATCCATATATTTAAAAAAAACAACGTCACACTTGACATGCAAGATAGTAAGCATAGAATGTGTGCCAGCTAGCTTATTATTCTTTAGACTTATGTTGTGACAACAAGCCCAATGCTACAATTTTTTATCCACCGACACTACTTAGATTTCATTTGGGATGGCTTTTTTATTGCTTCTTAAAGTGTCTTTTTCGCACAAAAAATTTAATTTATGTGCTAGAAAGCTGCTTTAAGAAGCAGCAAGAAAGCCGTCTCAAATGAAGTCTTAGTCCCTTCTATAGAAGGAAGATA
>NW_021396165.1:0-1857 GCF_001605985.2 Dendrobium catenatum
TTATATTTTATTTTATATTTCTACTGCTATGTTTTTTTAATATGTTGGTAGGGATAAAGCCTAAGATTTAAAAAAATTAAATCCAATAGACGAATATTTGGTGGTGTAGTCAAATAGTTGTTGGAAGGTGGGGGGGAGTAGTTACATTATTTTGGTTATTATGTTCAAAAAGATCATAGCCGTTCATCATTATGTTGGGCTGTAAGAATGGGCTTAATTTTTTGTTATCTTGGCTAATATGATGATCGCCATGGCCCATAAATGGTAGCCCATAAGGAAATGGTCCAAATCAATAAAACTAGTCCAAGGAACAAGATGTAATTTGAGTTAACATTAGGTTATCTCCAATTTAAACAAAATAAATGAAAATTTTTAAGCGAGGATGAATTTTAAAGATATTAAAATTTTTTAAAAACTAATATTATGTAAATATTAAGCAATTACCTTTGCATTATATTTATCTCAAAATAAATCAAACTATATAGAGAATCATCATAGCCAGTGGTGTCAAAACCGGATTTCAGTTTAGGTTCGAATCTAACCTGAAATTGACCCGGTACTTTTGACCCAACTCAAACCCGACCCGTTTTTAAAAATGGGTCACTTTCTCGATCTGGTTCGAACCCGGGTCAACCTGACACAACCTGCCAACCCGTTTACAAAATAGAACCAGCAGGTTTACAACAATTCTAAGAAAGCAGCTTTCACTGATAGCAGGTTTCACCATCTCAAGTTTAATAACAATAACAAGTTTACAAAATACAAACTAAAAATTAAAAATATAAATTAAAAATTCTAAAGTCAAAATTACAAATCAATTAACAAAATACAAAACAGTTTACATAAATTTAAATTTGACATATCACATTTTTACATTTTGTTGCTTTGCTGAATTAAAAATCAATTTATAAAATACAAAATAGTTCACAACAAGTCTGAATATGAATTATGAAATACATCAGTTTAGACTTTATTGATTTGCTCAATTGCTCCCCAAAAAATTGCTTGAGAAGAATATGTCTTCATATAGATTTAACTGCAATAAAACAAATCAAATAACTAGAAAACTTGAATACATAGATCAAATTACCTCTCCAAATCATTAATCAACTAATGAATTGTAAGTGTAATAATATTATCATCCAAGGTGGTAGTTTATATTAGCTTAGTTAGTATATGTTCAATTAGGTAGTATCTGCACATTCTAAGAGAATACAAATGCTATATGTTTGTAATAACACTTACTCTGATTGAATTTCTACTTTCATTTTAGAAGGTTTATCATTGTCGCTTCATAAAACTAAAATGATATATAATATCAGGTTTCAACAATACAACAGCCTTCCACCCTCCAAGGCTAAAAAACAAACAGTCTAACATACAATATGTTTGATCCAAACAGTAACTCAGCAACCCAAAACTGCACAACATATCAACAGACAATAGCAGTTGAGTAGGTTTGAGCATAATAGCCACATGGTGGCAAACAACAACCACAAAACAATATATGTTAGAATCTAGATGGATAACTCTAGGAAACAAATCTAACAGCCATAGGAGAACTTTAAAGTTGAAAGACTCACATTCTTGCAAGTTGTAATTAGAATAACTGATAGGTAGCAGACATTAGGAAAACTTTAGAAACTATAAGCTAATAACATAGCAGCCGTAATAAAGATGAATGATAAAGCACCAATAAAATGTTAGCTTATGGTAATGCTAAAATGGAAACAAATTACTCAATTACCAAGCTCTTTAATAAACAAAACAAGTAAATATTCTGCATATGATTTGGTTGTATTCTCTAACCATAAGAGGCTGCACAATGGCAGCTTGTATAAGATTAGTTAGTTAGAT
>NW_021396166.1:0-281 GCF_001605985.2 Dendrobium catenatum
ATCCTATAGAAACCAAATCAAATCAAGTCCTAATAATTTTATATTCGATTAAAATCGCGTAGAATCAATTCCGACCGGTAAAACCTTCGTAAAATACAGTCAAATCGTGTGCAATAATCATATCTATAACATATCAAAAGTTGTGCGGTGAAAGTTGTGTCAAATCCAAATCACATTGAAAAGTCGATTACGAAGACACAAAACAATTCATAACTCGGTCAAAACTCAATATCTTTGAAAACAGTAATAGGGTTCGGAGTCCTTACCACGAGATCTTCACT
>NW_021396167.1:0-290 GCF_001605985.2 Dendrobium catenatum
TGTAAGACCCACAACTCGGGCCGCTTAGCTTACAGGTCTAGGTCGTAAGATCCACCGTTAGGCAACTTCTAAGGAAGCTATAAGACCTATCCAACCAAAATTCTTTGGGCAACTTTTAATTGGAGCCGTAAGCCCCAAACTAAATCAAATTCTCCAGGCAACTCCTAATTGGAGCCATAAGCCCCAAACTAAACAAACTATCCGGGCAACTCCTAATGGAGCCATAAGCCCCAAACTAAATAAATTAACGGGAAACTTCTAAGGAAGCCATAAGCCCCAACCCAAATTAA
>NW_021396168.1:0-235 GCF_001605985.2 Dendrobium catenatum
TTGGTTATTTTCCGAAGATTTTTGTCCGGGTATTTTGGATTCGGCAGAATTTTTCGTAGACTACATTTTTCTGTAAAATTATAAATTGTCTGTGCAGTAGAATAAATGTTCTGGAATGTGATTATCTATATTCTGTGCGAATTTGGAGAAATTTTATTTGCAGGAAATTTTGTGTAAATTCTGTCTACTGCCGTTGTACTGCCCGATTTTTGTCTGATTTCTAATTTGCCCGGAT
>NW_021396169.1:0-251 GCF_001605985.2 Dendrobium catenatum
ATCTCAGAAGATCGGCCAGAGCATTGCCCTGGATGCACTCCTAGATGATTGAAAAATGGCTTGATCGTCCCGGGCAATATTAATTTCATCCTGGCCGATCAGTTCAAATTGGTGGAAAATCATCCTGAGCATCGCCCTGGATATGAGCTGGCCGATATTTATCGTCCTAAAATAACTTAAGGTTTTTGACTGGATCATCCTGACCGATCCTGCTATCGTCCAGGACGATATGATTGTATCAATCATCCTTA
>NW_021396170.1:0-295 GCF_001605985.2 Dendrobium catenatum
CTTCCCAAGGCACCGACCATTCCCAAAGAAAAGAAGCGTGTACCTCATCTTGAGAGCGACACAGATGAAGATGATGTTACCCCTGCTAAATCTCGGAGAGTATGCCAGTCCACGGAAGAATGGAGTAGGCAGGTCGAATTTTCAAATGATGATTATGACTACGACTTTATTTATATGAACACGATGCAGAATGTGTTCTCTAGAAGAATTGACAGCCTATCAATTTCAGATAGTGTACTCGTAGTCACACGTGTTCCATTGCAACACTTCAAAGAACTTATTTCGCGCGAGGTGC
>NW_021396171.1:0-335 GCF_001605985.2 Dendrobium catenatum
GATTATATAAATTCATGAAAATATTTTTAAAAAAATTTATAATAAATTAGCAAAATAGCAAAAAATCATTAAAACATATTGTATATTTGACAATTTTTTAGCATATTTTAATCTTGAATGGTTTATTAATGTTAGCTATTTCTTCAATCATATATAGCACTACAGAAAAACCTGTTATTACCGGCGGACGTAATCCGCCGGAAACAATGCACAATCCGACGGAACCGTTAGTTTCCGGCGCATGTTCCGGCGCAAATATCTCCGCCGGTTTATGGTGCGTCGATAATTTGTTTCCGACATATAATTTGCGCCGGAAACATTTTCGGCGCCGTTTC
>NW_021396172.1:0-243 GCF_001605985.2 Dendrobium catenatum
AAAATCTTTAAGTCACAAACAACTTAAAGTGAAATCATCTTTGGATAAAGATTAAATTCTAAAATGAAACCAAACACCCTTAGTGTGACATGCCACACAATCCTCACACACTTAGGTGCACAGCCCTTTAGGCATGCTAGGATTAGGATTTTTCTTTTCTGCGCATGTGTTTGATGTTGTGGTGTGACTGCCCTTGAATTGTCTGCGTTTTGGGCACTTGCCCTTAAGTGGATAGTGTAGAAA
>NW_021396173.1:0-283 GCF_001605985.2 Dendrobium catenatum
CGCATGTGGCATATGATTTTAACTGGTTATTCATCAACGTCACGTATTATTAATGGAGTTAAAACTGATATTCCTTTTAACCAATAGAATAGGGAAGAACAACTTAATGCTCAATTAAATGCAAAGTCTTTAAATTGCTTTTTCTGTGCTTTAAACTCTGATGATTTTATGTTAGTATCCACGTGCACTACCGGTAAGGAAGTTTGGGATAAATTGCACACCATATACGAAAGCACTAGTGAAATGAAGCAATCCAAGTTAAATTTGTTAATGCATGATTTTG
>NW_021396174.1:0-860 GCF_001605985.2 Dendrobium catenatum
TTATAATTGGTAATTTGTACACTGATTATAAGTGTTGCGGGCTAGAATATACACGGCGATAGAGTTAGAATTTTACGTCTCAACGTTGTACGGATATCCAGCACACAAACAGAAGATGAAAGAACACCAAGATTTTTACGTGAAAAACCCTGGAAAGAGAAAAACCACAGGGTCACGCCCAGTCGAAATAATTCCACTAGTGTTTTCTTAGGTTACAAGAGGCTGACTTGTCCCTAAAATTTAAGACGATCAGATTACAATAATCAACTCTCAGGTTGAAATTCATTTACAAATGGATATCAGAATGCCGGCGTCGGTTGGCGATCAGATAGAAAACTGGAGTCAGTCGGTTGTCGGATAGAGTTTTAGCGTCACTTGAAGGTCAGGCAGAACTCCGGCGTCACTTGGAGGTCGGGTGAAACTCCGACGTCATTTGATGGTCAGGCAGAACTCCAGCATCACTTGGAGGTCGAGTGAAACTCCGACATCACTTGAAGGTCAGGCGGAACTTCGGCATCACTTGGAGTTCGGTTGGAACTCCGGTAGTGGTTGAGGAGAAGCTTTTTTCTTCTCTTCCTTCTCTTCTTCCTTTTCTTTTCTTCTCTTCTTGCTCTTGCTTCTTGCTTCTTGCTTGGGGTCCCCCTCTTAAGAGAAATTAGTGGCTATTTATAGTTTTCTAAGAGTGGCATGTCCAGAAAATAGAAGGAAAATCAGGGGTAAGTTGGGAGTGATTTGAATGGACGGCCGATGTTGAATCCCCTCATCGTGGATTATTTATCAGGCATGTGAAGGCTCTAATGATACCAAAATTTGATGATCTTGGTGTCACGACCCGACCCGACGGGGACGGATCCCGCCCG
>NW_021396175.1:0-429 GCF_001605985.2 Dendrobium catenatum
TTGGTGGAGAAATTCCTCTTTTTGGGGGGAAATTAGGACAAAACCGAAATTGTCAAAACCTAAGGTGTATCAATTTGGTATCAGAGCCCTTGATCCTAGACGGCATGGCGTCAAAAAAGGTAGAAGTTTTAAAGGGGGAAATGGGCCAATTGAAAGAGGAGGTGGGCGAGAAACTTTCGTCGATGGAGGGAAAATTTTCATCCTTAGAGGAGAGGTTTGGAGGAATGGAAGAAATGATCCGGAAATTGGTGGAAGCCCAAGTGGTTCAATCAAATGCTAAGGAAAAAGGGAAATCACCGGTGCCAAACCCTAACCCTAACCCTAATTTTCCAATTAGGGAAGAGGGAGTTATCCAAAGTGAAGAGGGCATGCAAGGGCAATGGTCAAAGGAAGGGGTGAAGGGTCTGGAGTGGGCGGCCCTTGGGGGAT
>NW_021396176.1:0-418 GCF_001605985.2 Dendrobium catenatum
ATTAAGTGAATGGTAAAATACGCAACCAATACGCAATCGATACGCAAAAGATAAGCAGCAATTAAGCAACACAATACGCAATAAAAACCCAACATATGCGCAATGTATACTAATTTAATATGCAGAAAATATTCAATGTATATCAAACATATACGCAATACATACGCAAATAATACGTAACAAAACTTTGAAATAAGAAAATCGAACTACAAAATCCTTATTGTAGCCTAGATCAATAATACTTTAGAAGAAGAGAACATCGAGTATTCTTTTTAAATCAATTACAATTTTACATTATGCACATTGTTGATGAAAAAACACATCTTTGTTAAACACAATAAATACACAAAGAAAACTTGAAAGGAGGCGAACTTTACCGATATGCTGAACTTTTCGTCCAGTCCCACTGGTTCTACGT
>NW_021396177.1:0-307 GCF_001605985.2 Dendrobium catenatum
GTCTACAGTCCAAAAGAAACAACAAGTGTCAGTTTTTACTTTGGCTTTTAGAACTGTTTAATCTCTCTACTAATTAAGGCTACGTTTGGGACTACATTCTTACTGCTTCTTAAAGTAGCTTTCTAGTATAAAAATTTTAATTTATGTATTATAAAGCTGCTTTAAGAAAAAATAAAAAAGCCATCTCAAACGAAGCCTAAGAATTTTGCTATACTTAAAAACTATAGACTTATCATATATTTCTAAACTTTTAGCTAATTTTAATTTGGCTGTAAACTGATCTCTTCCAATTTCAGTTTTTTATGAA
>NW_021396178.1:0-237 GCF_001605985.2 Dendrobium catenatum
TAATACACTGATATTTATTTGTTGTAATGCACACCTTGTGCATCAAGTAGCGGGCACTATAGCAATGCAGGTAAGATCAGGTTGAAAATTTCAAAAAAAGATGAAGCATGTGGGCAAGTGTTACTTGTTTCCCTTTCCAATGAAAGATTAAGAACATGATGATCACAACTAACTCTTAGCAATCAAATACATCAAATAACGTTAACTCCAATTAAAATAATTAAGTAAAATAATGAT
>NW_021396179.1:0-244 GCF_001605985.2 Dendrobium catenatum
ATAAGAATGTGCAAGTGGCCGGTGCCAAAAAAGAGGTTAACAAACACAACCCCAACATGTGTGGTGAACAATGGGAGAACCGCACGTGTTGGCGTTGACCTCCTTATATCTAAGAAGGTACAACCCAACAAGCACGAATGAGACTCACTAGGAAGATGCAATCCTACGATCAACTAAAGAGACTCGCTAGGAAGATGCAATCCTACAATCAACTAAGAAGACTCGCTAGGAAGATGCAATCCTA
>NW_021396180.1:0-308 GCF_001605985.2 Dendrobium catenatum
TACGAAAATCCAGCACGCAATCAGATAAGAGAGAGTGTGCATCATCCACTATAGACACCAAGATTTTTACGTGGAAAACCCCTGAAAAAAGGAGGAAAAACCACGGGGCCTAGCCCAGTTTAAATGAATCCACTAGTATTGTAGTTGATTACAAATGAGGTCCTTCCTCAGGGGAATGCCTTAACTTGATGTACAATTTACATAGTACATTACATGGTGAGAATACAAAGTATCACTGTTGATGTGTTTGTTTGGTGTGAAGGACTGTAATCAGTGGGTGACATAAGTTGAAATAGTATATATATATA
>NW_021396181.1:0-267 GCF_001605985.2 Dendrobium catenatum
GCCATAGTGTTTGGAAGGGTCATTGGATTTTGGGAGTATGTGTGGAAGCCTTCTTGTCATTTTTTGCTTTGGTTTTTTTGGGTTCTAAGTTTGGGTTTGTAAGATGGGGCTTTTGGGGATGAGATTGTTGTGTGTTGTGTTATTCTCGTCCTTGAAGGAGAAGATCAACATTGGTTCCCGATCGAGTGGTTATGCATTGGGCCATTTTATTTAAAAGGGGGATTTACATAAGGCCTTAATTTTAAAATTTAAAAAGGGGATTTACAT
>NW_021396182.1:0-244 GCF_001605985.2 Dendrobium catenatum
GATTTTAATTAGGGCATACAATATGAATCAAATCGGACGGTATGATCAGTATAAAATAAGTATCCTTCTTAACCTATGGAAGCTATGGTTTTGAGAGAGCATAACACTTTGTACTGTATAAGTTAAAATTATATAGTACAAAACCAAGATCGTACAATACAAATTACTTAAAACAATGCTCTCTCAAAAATCATTTTTATCTCTCCCCCTGTGTGTACAAGGTTACTCAGTAATGATATCCATC
>NW_021396183.1:0-2438 GCF_001605985.2 Dendrobium catenatum
TAATGCTGTTATGGTTGATGCTTGTTTTATAGATGCTAATACAGTATTCAAAGTCTTAATGCTTAGTGGTTCATTCAGAAAAATTCTTTGGAAGTTGTGAAGGTCTTGAATTTGAATCCTACCTTGGTCTTAGGTTTTGTTTGGGACGTCTTTCTTACTGTTTTTTAAAGCAGTTTTTCAGTATAAAATTTTTAATTTTTGTATTAAAAAATTGCTTTAAGATGCAATAAGAAAATAGTACCAAACGGTGCCTTAGTCCTTCGAATATTTGGCTTCTAGATTTTTGCTTCTAGAATTGTATGTTGCTCAGAAATAAGCCTTGCGTGTTCCTGTTTTTGGGTACTTCGGTGATTTATGACGTGCCTGATTTGTGGTGAAAGAGGCTCATACATGTATTAGTTTTTATCTATTTGGTGTTATCCGGAGGCATGTGATACGAAACAGCCCAAAATAATGGAAAATAGAGCAGAAATCTGCAGTAAATAGCAGTTTTTTTCAAAAAACGGTAGTAAATCTGAGAAAAAACATTTGAAATTTACTAACCAGAAGATGAAAAAATAGCACAAGATATAGGGAACTTCAATCCGAGAGAAAGAACCAACTCTCCAATTCTCTAGCTAAAGATTAGAGCTCAAGCACCATACAAGAGATCCCATATTGAGATTCAAATTCAAGATAATCGAAGAAAGTAATTAAAAACAAAGAAAATTTTATTAATCCCTAAATAGCCTCTAATTCAAAATTTTCTTTCAATTCTAAACCTCATTAATGTGTGCGTCCCTCTACTCCAGGCGCTCCCTTTCTGTTGGTTCCGCCCCCTTTGGCCCTTCTACTCCATCATGGACTGATTCAGCCGGCCTAACAGTATGTTTGAAGTATCATGCGAGCAAATTTTTATTTGACTATCCATTGCGTGTAACCACAAAGGTTCATCTTTAATTTCGAATGAAAATGGGACTCCATCAATCATCATAATCTGCAGTACTCATGAATATGTGGTCACGCCCTGCTATGTAGATTGCCTTTTTACACTGGTTTGAGAAGGTCTGGTCTGCACTAGATGTCAGCATCACATCCCAAAAAAGCGTAAGTAGTTTTTGTACTGCAATTGAAGAGAACCATAGTTGATCAATTATGAATATGAGATATGATATCACATACATTAAGGCAAAAAAAAATCATTTCATAATGTGACAAAATATTTCATAATATGAAACATGATAACATTAAGGAAGAGAAATTTTATGAGGGGGTGAGCATACATGATACATGGATGTTACAATTTTCCAGTTGTCTATGATGCTCCATTTAAATTAGGACATCAAACTGTTTATATTTGTATATGTAGTGGATAACATGTATGGTATTAGAAGACCCTAGAGTAATAAAATATGAATTGAAATTTAGACTTTGTTTGGGACTATTTCTTATTACTTTGTAAAGCAGTTTTTTAGTATAAAAATATCTTGAAAATAGGGAAAAAGTTATCTAAAATAGTCTCAAACGAAGCCTTAGTGTCGGTTAGAGTTTAATACAGATTTTTGTTGTACTAGAATTATCTGATTAGATAATATCCTAAATACTTATTGATGCATGACTGAGCGAAATAAGTCATGAAAATAGAGATATATGCTAAGATAACATCAAAGACAGCAAAATAAACTTCATAAAATATTAAGAATAATAAGAAAGTTTGAACTATTAGATCATGTGATAGTAAGAAACTAACAAGTAAAGGCTAAATAATAACAAAAGGCGAATCAATTTAGACTAGCTAATATGGTTGACACAAGTCTAACATTTAATTAAAGGATTAGTCACTAGAATTTATGTTTGTTTAAATTTAAGTAAAATTTGGCGGATTAATCAACACATATGAGATGATTTTACTATAGATGAAATGATAAGACCAATATTTAGTTATATGAAGAACAATGAATGATTTAATACTTAGCTCATGAAGGAGAGGAATGGAGTCTTTAATGAAATGACAGTTAGTTCCTCCTTAGCTTACCCTTGAAACTATTGCTCTTTGTTGAATCAATGTCAGTAGAAGCTAGGTTTCCTTGGCGAGGTAGAATAGTGGGGAGTGAAAAGAAAGTTTCAGCTAGATGAGGGTTTGAAACTGGAGAGATTCATAATTTTGGGGTTTAGAGGGGAAAGCTAGGTTAACTACATAGGGAGGAGGAGGGGAGGGATGATTTGACTGATTTTAATGGCTTGGAAAGGGAGAAGTCAGCTTGGGAAGTGAAGAGGTGAGGCTGCCTGCTTGGGGAAGAGAAATGGCTTATGTGGCTTGCTTGGGAAGGGAATTAGTTGGCTTGAGAAAGGAAAGGTCAGCTTGGGAGGTAAAGAGGTGTGACTGGATGCTTGAAAAAGAGAAAGGGCTGATGTGGCTTGATTGGGAAAGGAAAAAAGTTAAAGTGGTTATAAATCTC
>NW_021396184.1:0-321 GCF_001605985.2 Dendrobium catenatum
GTGACTTTTTGGACCCTTAGCTTAATACCTAGGAGGATCCGGAACTTTCCAAAATTGGCTAATGCAATTTAAACCTCAAATATGAATATCCTAACCCCTTAAAACTGATCAACAAACTGAAATAACTAAAATGGACCTAATTCACTAATACTTGAATTCCAACTAAAACATCCTTTTCAGACCCTCGACAAACCTGAATTCTAGAAAACTTTAACTAACCACCCTGCTTAGGACCTATCCAAACCACACTAGCCTTACACACACATAGTATTGTTTTCTAGGGTACTACTTCTAGATCTAGGTTAGGCCGCTGAGTTTTAT
>NW_021396185.1:0-367 GCF_001605985.2 Dendrobium catenatum
CAACGTTTTGAAAGACCTTTGGCTATTGCCTTGACCTTAGAAGACCTTGAGGAGAGAAAGAGAGATAGGAAGAGAGAGAGGATCTTGTGAGGGGGAGCTTCTGAGGGGATTAACAAGGGTTGCTTCAAGGATCGCTCTGCTTGTTCTTCATCTAGATTTTCTTGTCCGTGGAAAGGTCGGTAGAGGTAAGGAGTTAGCTTTTGGTTGTGGTTCTCTGCCAGCTTCAGGAGGAAGCAAAATAAGGTAGATTCTCTGCCTTGCCGAGTTGGAAAAAAGGAGGTTCTTGTGAGGACTTCTCCGCCTTGCCATGGGGGCTAAAGGAGAGTCACAGTTTGTAGTGCAATACTTGGAGGGTGCCTCCAAGGAG
>NW_021396186.1:0-259 GCF_001605985.2 Dendrobium catenatum
AATAGAACGGTCAGCTCTCTATACCCCACCAAACGTGAAGGTTTGAATTTTTGACGAGTTTAACGCATACGAGGGATGAACGGTCCAAACAGTGTGGAACTAGACGTTAAGCTTCATACTGGCCGTCCATTTGCGGACACGTGTTAACTTGGTTTGCACGGTTGCGAGGACGAGACTGCGTTGGATATTAGTCTCGCAAGATATCGTGTATAGGCTCTACGCGCATCTCATTGGGAAGATTTGCACGTGACGGGTTCAG
>NW_021396187.1:0-339 GCF_001605985.2 Dendrobium catenatum
GTCGTCCATCGAACCACTCCACATTTGCCCATGATCTCTCACATATATGCAGGTCATGCCACTCCATAATATCTATAAATAGACCCCTCATTTCTCTTGAGAGGGGACCTAAGCAAGAATAAGAGGAGAAGAGAAGAAGAGGGAAGAGACTCCTCCTCGACCACCGCCAGAGTTCCGCCCGAACTCCAAATGACGCCAGAATTCTGCCCGACTTCCACGGAACATTGAAATTCTGCTCAAGTAATGACAGAGTTCCCCCTTGAAGCCGAAACTCCGCCCAAGTGATACCGGAGTTCTCCTCGGCCACCAACAGACATCGGACTTCTACCCTACATCGGA
>NW_021396188.1:0-233 GCF_001605985.2 Dendrobium catenatum
TATACTTATTCCTGATCAGAGTTAACAATTGAATCATTGACCATTAAGCATAGTGTTAAGTCTACTCAATAGATTTTTTTCTTATTTTCATTTCCCCTTTTTGTATTTAGCTTATCCTCACCCTTTTCTTTCACCAGGTGGCTCTTAAAATTGATGCATTTAGACTTTAGGTGTTTAGGTTTCATACACCCAAAGCAAATAATGTCAGAAGAAAATTTTTAATTTTTACCCTT
>NW_021396189.1:0-1115 GCF_001605985.2 Dendrobium catenatum
CCTAATTGACATGCATCACAAAGGTGGTCCTTAGTATTGTCTAGTTTTGGTACTCCTCTTACTAAGTTCTTTTGAGTAATCCTCCTAAGGTTTTTCATGCTAGAATGATAAAGTCTCCTATACCAAAGCCATGACTCATCAGAAATAGTTTTTAAACAGAAAGTAATAGGAGTTTGAATGCAATTCAAGTCTAGTATATAAACATTGTTTACCCTTTTACCATTCAAAACTTTATTTTTCCATTTAGACTTAATATGCAGCTAGTAAGAAAATTTTTTACACAATATCCTCTATCACATAGCTAGCTTATACTTAACAAATTATGCTTTACACTTTCTACCAATAACACATTTTCTATATAAAAATTCTTAAGATTTTCAATCATACATGACCCAAACACCTTTCTTGTGGTGTTATCTCCAAGTGTAACATTGCCTCCACTCCTGGCTTCGAGTGATATGAATTGTGCAGTATCTCCATTCATATGTTTTGAGCATCCGCTGTCCAGGTACCATATGCTCTCACGAGATCTTCTATGAGATCAACCCTGCAAGAATATCAAACATTAGACCTGGGAACCCAAAAAAGTTTGGGTTCTCCTTTTAGCAATTTATAAATAAATGCATGTATTATATATCTAGTTTTATGTATCTTAGGTTTTCACACCAAATAATTTTTCATCTTCAAAGTACAGGTGTGAGCTATGTGTCAAATCAATCCACAATTATTACATTTGGCTTTTGGAAAAGGATTCCTAAGTCTTCTACCATTCATCTGTCTATTTAGGGATTACATAAATTTAGGATACAAAATATAATTAGTGAAATCTTCAAGTTTTGGAGGTATCCTATTATCCTCGAGAGCTTTTATCTTTAATATGTAGAATGAATTCATATCTTTCAAAATTCGATTTCTATAATTTAATCTATAAAGTTTGCTCTTTGATTCATCCTTAAAATTATTAAATTCATTTTCAAGTTCTTCATAGAATGATTTTAAACTTTCAAGATTCTTATTTAAGTCATCAAACTCATCAAGTAATTTAATGTGGTTGTAATCAATTAAAGCAAAATCTTTTCTAAAGATTTCATGTTCCTTTTGTAGTTCCTCAAATT
>NW_021396190.1:0-231 GCF_001605985.2 Dendrobium catenatum
CCAAATACCGAAGCTCTCCTCACACGATCCCTCTCCTACTCTCATAATTCGCACAACTCCCTAACTCTCCATCTCTTCCCAGTTCGCAGAACCCACAGCCCGTCTCCTCTGCCATTCGCACAGATCGAACTCCAGCCTCATCGTCGCTACCTCCCTCACAATCAGTTCGCACGAATCCTCAGTCCAGTCGCTCCAGAGAACAAACTGCTCTCTGCCTCTCTCTCAAAGGCA
>NW_021396191.1:0-522 GCF_001605985.2 Dendrobium catenatum
TGTTCTGTTTTTTACTTTTTTTATGCTAATTTACAATTATTTTTTATTTAATAGAATTAGATTAAACCCTCACCACTTAAAAATAATTAGGGGTGTCAATTTTTGACACAACCCGAAACCCGACCCGAAAAAATTCGGGTTAGGGTCAATCCGAACCATAACGGGTCGGGTTCGGGTTCAACAAATCAACTTGTTTTAAAAATTGGATCAGGTTCAAGTTGACCAAGCAACCCGAAACTGACCCGAAATTGACACGAAAACTCGTATTTTACACGAAAATCCGAGATTGACCCGTTTTTGAACCAAAAATCAAAGATTGACCCGAAAACTAGCAATTTTGGGTCAACCCCAGGTCATTTGTGTCAGGTCGGGTTGACCCGGACCTGAATCGGGTAGGATTCGAGTTTGAAAACTTGACCAATTTTTAAAATTGAATCGAGTTCAAGTTGATCTGAACAACGCCAGATCAGTTCCGGATTCGGGTCATCCGTTGACCCAAATTTACACCCCTAAAAATAATAG
>NW_021396192.1:0-325 GCF_001605985.2 Dendrobium catenatum
TGATTGAACCGCACTGTGTACATCGTTCAGGCTTCCAGTCATATTGTATTCTCAAGGGGAAAGATTTTCCATCAACACAATAATAAATTTCCTCGGGTAGCAGAGAATTACTAGTGATTTGGACACATACTCTTGCAAATATCAAACAGGTCTTGGCCGCAATAAGAGCATAAATGGCTATAGGAATTCCTACACAGCTAGCAAGTTTAGATATACCTTCCGGAGTCCAGAGAGAAAGAGGCAGGTTCAGGATTTTAATCCAAAGGGGGGTGGAAGGAAATTCTTCATGTTTTGGAACAAAATCCGGAGTCCATTTCTGTAGGAT
>NW_021396193.1:0-7122 GCF_001605985.2 Dendrobium catenatum
TTTCCGGCGCACTACCTCCGTTCGCGCGGGCGCCCGTGCTTCTTTTTCCTTTCCCGCAGGGCCCCGAAGCATTGCGGATCTTCACACGGCCTCCCCTCGCGCGCTATGGGCTTGGTATAGCACCCTCGACTCCCTTCTTGGATTTTTCGCCCGGCCCTCACGGTCCCTACGCGCACATTTCTGAGTTCGCGCGCATCGACGCCACTCCTGCTGATGGGATGTGTCTCATTTCACTCTGCTCTTGACATCGTGGGAGGAGCGGTTTGACGGACTTCTTGCGTGTCTAGGGTTGGGTGCTTAACAAACACTCCCGGAGGGTGCTCATTACCGCGCTTTCTTTTTTCTTCCCTTTCGGCGTGATTTCCCCCAGCACTTGCTCTGCGTAGTTGAGCACGGGGGCCGCCCACTTACCAGGCGTGAGGACAAAATCCAGTCACCCACAATGGTACGCTTTGTATGGGCTGCGTTCGGGGGATGCAACGGTCGCTCCCAGCAACCAGAGCATCTCTTCGACTTCTTCCCACTATGGTTGGATGATCATCCGTGTGTGGGGCCGGCTGCAATTTACTTCGGGCAGGGCGACGGTCTCTTGGTTGCAGTGGAGGCATGCGAGGCCGGGCCAGCTGGCGCCCAGGCGACACGCATACAGAGCAAGTACAGCTCTGCCTCTTTCCTAGGCATGTCTGCTCCATTCGGGCTGGCGGGGGGATTCGGCATCCGTATGGATCGAGCTCGCGCTCTTTGGGGGCCTTGGGTTCGTTGGCGATTACACCGTAGGTTGGATGAGTCTAGTGCTTGTCGCCGCTAAGCGCGGTCATGTGCGTTTGCTCTTGTCCCGTGCACAGCCGGTGGGTCATTCACATTTTTCTACGCACGCATGGGAGGCCGGTACCCGCACACCTGCCCGCTAGGCCGAGCCACATAGCCTCTCTCTGAGATATGATGGCGATAGAGCCACGGACATGGGTAGACTACTGTCACGCCCGAGCCGGCAGGTCAGCTGACTGTACGGCGACAGTTTGGTCAGTTACTCTACGTCTGGCATAGTCCTGGACGGACTAGGTTGGCAGTCGGTATTCGGCTCTCCTCGGGTTCCTTCCTCTGGCTCGCCTACTGGGGGGGGAGGGCACCACTTATTGACGTAAGGAGGGAGGGGACACGGGGCGGGGGGGCACAGGGGGGGACGGGGGACTCCCGTTGGCACACAGCCCGCTGACGTGCCTCGGCTTGACTCGCCGCTCTCATCTTCCCTCTGCGACTTATACATACGACGCTAATACAGTGGCCCAGGCCGGCAATCCATGGCCCGTGCCAACCCTCTTGTGCTGCCACACGCTTCGTCGACTGGCGGACGACTGCGCCTCCAGGCCGCCTTCGGACTAGCCAGGGGTCACGGCGAAGACGCCTTCGCCCTCTTTCACTCAGGTGGGGCACGGGTCTTCGCTGTTCGGGCGCTCTGCGGTTGGTGCGTAATGAAACATGGATAAAACAGGAGGGCAGTCCGGGTCGGACGCCGGGCATCCCCTCGTGACCCACCGCGCAGGTCCTCTCTTGGACGCCGCCAGACGCGTTCGGATGGGCGGTCAGGGGCGAAACGCGGCTCATAATTGTTCTGGTTCTTCCCCTGTCGGCTGGACTTCTCCGGGCACCCCGATCACTTACAGGTATGGTAATTACACTTCGTGACACCCCTACCCACCCGCTCTTGGTGAGCTTTTGACTTGACGCGGTTGGGGCTCTTTGGAGGACGCACCAGTCGGCTGCGAGTTGCTACGCTGTCGTTTCGGAAGACACAGGGGACGGTTCCGTGTCTCATACCGTCATGGGCTCTCTGGTCTGCATACAGCCGGCGCAGGCCACGTCGCGCGGAGGGCGGATGGTTTGCCGGCTAGCTGGCGGACATGTCCGCGGTTCGCACAAGTCACCGCCTTCTCTCGGGCAGGTGGCCCGTGGCAGGTTTCGCTGTACTCCTGACGTCGCGGTCAACTGGCACTTATTCCACACTTCAGTGTATAGGCAGTTTCGAGTCTTGCATTTTCCTCTAATCCTTGCACGTTGCTGGAAGGGTTTCTCGCCATTTAGCAGCACTTCGGCGAAGCTGGCATCGCCTTCACACGTGAGTGGCGAGGTTCATCACCGAGGCCGGCTTGCCGAGTGGCATCCGCTCGGCGCCGGGAATTACCCCACACTTAGACTGTCGCGAGCGAGGACCGCACGGGCGTACACACACAGCCGCGACGCAACATGCTTCAGGCCGTTGCCCATAATAGAGGGGCACTGAGAGATCCGGGCGTTTCATGATTCCGGCGCCTCGGATGGCACCCTTTCGCAGCTGCTGCTTGCAGTCCTGGCCGCCGCACCGGCAGACCACTGGTGTCTGCCACCTCTTCAGTCAGCGCACGCAGGGCAGCCCGCGATTCCGCGTACGTCAGCCGCGAAGCGCCCTGGGCGGTCAGCCTCACGCGTGCGGTGGTTGTGGGCGACAGCACTCCGCGTCCATGCGCTCGTTTAGTGGCGCGAGCGGCTGGGTGGTGCACGCCTGATTGGGCGCACGGTCCAGTAGGTCGCCGCCTCCCTGGCTTACGCTGCTGCGCCCGAGTCGGCATGGGGCTGCGGGATCCCGTGTGATCAGGTCTCACCGGCGCCCCTTGCCAGGCTATACTCTGGGGTGCACGGCGTAGCTGCAAGTAGTCCCTAGGTGAGTTGGGCGGGTGCTCCCACGACACGCTCCCTCCGGGGAGTGCCACTAGTTGATGACACGCGGTGAGCTCCCACGCTGCCGTGGGAGGACGACCTGTTGATGCTCTGCACCGCGTGCCTGTTGGAACATGCGCCGGCGCCTCCATGGGTGGCTTCGGTTAACGCGGATCCCGTAGGGCCGTCGCGCAGCGACGTCTTCCTACGGGCGCATTGTCACTAGTGCTTCTGGACCCGCCTGCGGCTGATCTCTCATCGACCATGGTGCGCTTGGGCTGACGCTCAGTGCGGTCGAGCGGGGCGACTGCTGTTGACACGCATCAGCGGCTGAGTTGTGGTTCGGGGTGACCACTCCCCTCCCGCACCGCGCCGACAGCTAGGCTGGTTCTCCGTCCCTTGGTTGACGTGCGGGCCGCCGTTGCCTGGCACATTAGGGGTCGGCCCTGTTTCGGTGGGCGGGCCGCGGAGCGGTCACCCGCCTCGCACGGGGCACCTCTGACATATCTCGACTCATGGCCCCGCACACGGGTCGGTCGGCCAGTGAGCGCTGGGGGACTCAGGCTTCAATCGTCGAGAGGGAGCCGCCCGGACTCACTCCCACGCTCAGGGCCCCTACAGTGCCCGGCATCAGTGATACATGGAGGTGGGGTGCCGCGCAAGCAGGAGGATTTCCTGACGGCGCCACCGCTTGACAGAGTGGACGTATTCAAGTCACTCTGGATCGGCGATCTTGCGCGCGGAGTGCCGGGGGCTAATCGGCCGATCTGCCGAGCTGTGGGATGTAAAAATGCATCGGTAAGGGAAAAAGGCGTTCGCTTAAGAGGAAGGCACGCACGCGCAAAGCAGGTGTGGTGGAGGCGAAGGCGGAAGCGGAATGTCGCTGGAGTATAGCGCAAACATCTGGTGAGAAATCCAATGCCCCATATGCCCCGAAAACCTAAGGGTTTCGCTCCGCAAGTTCGGTTGCCACGGAGGTGAGTCAGGGGCTAAGATCAGGCCGAAAGGCGTAGTCGATTGGACAACAGGTGAAATATTTCGCTTGTACTTACCCGCTTTGTTGTTTACGGCGGTGAGGGGACGGAGGAGGCTAGGTTAGGCCGAACAGATGGTTATCGGTTCAAGGACGCAGGTGAGCGTTGGCTTTTTCAGGCGGTAAAGCAAGGGGTAAGAGGAAATGCCTCGAGCCTAATGTCCGACGTACGCTTGTAAGGACGCTACGGCGGCTGAGTAACCCATGCATACTTGCCCAGAAAAGCTCGAGCGACCTTCAAGCAAGAGGTGTACCTGTACCCGAAACGACAGCAGGTGGGTAGTGTAGGAGAATATCCTAGGGGCGGGCGTAGACAAACTCTCTCTAAGGTAAGCTCGCAAAATGGCTCGGCCGTAACTTCGGGAGTATAAGGAGGTGGCCTTCGCTTCAAAAAGGGGTTGTCGGCAGTGACGCTAGGCCGGAGCGACTGTTTCCGAAAATACACAGGTCTCTGCTCACGCAAAAGTTCGTAAGACGCATGTTATAGTGGGGCTGACGGCCTGCCCATGGCCGGAAAGGTCAAGGATTTTGGTGGTACCGCTGATGACAAGGGGATGGCCGGCGATCCCCCCGGAAGCCCCGGTGAATCGGTCGGCCGTAAAAGCTATATCGGTCCTAAGGTAGCGAAATTTCGCTTGTCGGAGTAAGTTCCGGACCGCGCACGAAAAGGGCGTAAGCGTCTCGGGGCAGCTGGTCTCGGAGAGTGGTGCAGGCTCGGTGAATAGACATGCTCTGTGAGAGATGCGGATAGCCTGGGCACTTGGAGGGCAGAATAAAGACGCCTAATGAAGCTTTACTGTTCTGGGCCTCGGGATTGGCTTTGGGCCTTGTCCTGCGGCAGGGCTTAGTGGCAGGCGCGAAGAAGGCCTCCTTGGCGGGGGGGCCCGAGCCATACAGTGGGCCAGAGCTATCAGACCCTATCTGGAAGAGGCTAGACATTATCTAATCCTTCGTGTCAGAACGCTAGGGCGGCAATGGACAGTCTCAGGTAGTAGCAGTTTCTATGGGGCGATAGGTCCTCGCCAAAAGAGTAACGAGGCGCGCAAGTAGGTTTCCTCGGGCCGGACGATGATTGGCCTCGAGTGCAGGGCTAGAGGGAGCTTGACTGCAAGCGCCACCGTTCGAGCAAGGGAGCGAAAGTCGCTTAGTTTTGATGCCGTGACGGTGCGAGTAGAGGGCCGTCGCTCAACCGGATAAAAGTTATGTCTATGGGATAAAGCTGATCTTCCCCAATTGAAAAAGGCAGGGAAAAGGACGGCGAACGAGTTCAGCATCGCAGCGGGAAGGTTTGTTTGGCACCTCGATGTCGGCTCTTCGCCACCTGGGGCTGTAGTATGTTCCAAGGGTTGGGCTGTTCGCCCATTAAAGCGGTACGTGAGCTGGGTTCAGAACGTCGTGAGACAGTTCGGTCCATATCCGGTGCGGGCGTTAGAGCATTGAGAGGACCTTTCCCTAGTACGAGAGGACCGGGAAGGACGCACCTCTGGTGTACCAGTTATCGTGCCTACGGTAAACGCTGGGTAGCCAAGTGCGGAGCGGATAACTGCTGAAAGCATCTAAGTAGTAAGCCCACCCCAAGATGAGTGCTCTCCTATTCCGACTTCCCCAGAGCCTCCGGTACCACAGCCGAGACAGCGGCGGGTTCTCTACCCCTGTGGGGATGGAGCGACAGAAGTATTGAGAATCCAAGATAAGGTCACGACGAGATGAGCCGTTTATCATTACGATAGGTGTCAAGTGGAAGTGCAGTGATGTATGCAGCTGAGGCATCCTAACAGACCGAGAGATTTGAACCTTGTTCCTACACGACCTGATCAATTCGATCAGGCACTCGCCATCTATTTTCATTGTTCAACTGTTTGACAACATGAAAAACCCAAGAGCTCTGCCCTTCCATCTGATAGAGAGGGAGGGCAGAGGCCTTTGGCGTCCCTTCCAGTCAAGAATCGGGGCCTCACAATCACTTGTTGGAAGAATGAAAAAGTACGTGAATGTGACGTTTATGTATGAGTTACCATTGCTAGTTTGCAGAGGGATTATAGTCGATATGAACTATGATCTGTCCCGCGATACCAGTTGTTTGCTTTGTGGTTGTGTACTCTTTCTGGTTCTTTTCATAAGCTGAGTGGAAAGGAAGAGAATAAGAGGGCTGGAGAATGTGGTGTATTATAGGAGAGCAAACCGACGTAATTTTTATCTTTGTAGGATATGGTTGTAGAAAGATTTTAAAATTCCAACTCCTTTTTTTTTATTGCATTTCTCCGATTATTTTATGGATGTTCTTCGTCATATTCTATTGATAGAAGAGTTTTCTATAAATTGAATTATTTTTGTCCATGACCAATAGGTATGAATTGTGGATTGGGTATAGTGGATTTATGAATATAGCCTGAGGGTTCCCTATGAATGGATGGACGGAGCTCCGGAAGGTTTCGGGGTTCGAAGGAGTTCCGGTATCTATTGTTATGGTGTTGAGACTGGGATGTTGAACTCTTGAGGTGAATTCGTTGTTCGTCGTAGCTCGTGGTTAGGCGGTTGGCTGTTAATGATGTGTAGTTGTCACTTGGGGAGATTTGCTTATTTTTATTCTTTCATGATGATTGAGGTCGTTTGAGTTAGGTAGGTACGTCCTGTTCTTTTGTTTGATTGTTGTTTTATGTATACTTTGTTCAGTTTGGATCCTACTCGGTGATCCGCTTTGTAATGTTGTTTCAACAGTGTCCAAAGTGCGTCTCGTTTTCCGATGGACATTACCGCGAGAACATTTTATGAGGGAGATTTTTGCCCTTATGGCTTACTTGTAGTTGCTCTTCTTTTGCAAGCGTGGACTTTGAGGAGAGTTCGGGGGAGTCCTAAAACCTATGTGATTCAGCCGGTTTTACTGTATAGTGTAATATTAAACTTATGTGAAAGAATAAAAAGTTCAGGGGTGTTTCCGCCAAGTTCAAGTTTCATGGTCGTTTATACCCCGGGAAATGGCCTCTTCCTTTTGGGCCGGTTGTGGGTGGGAGGATTTCGAACCGACACGGGTTGTAGCAGTGCTTATCTATGAGTTAGGCTATCTACTGGATCTGTTCCGGGAGTCTCAAAAGAATTTCGTCCTCAGCATTCGGTGGTATGTGAAAGCGCTTTTCTCCGAGTAGATACGTGCGTTCGGGGTGAAGTGGGAGTAAGAGTGTTATATAGATATAGAAATTTTGTTATTGCATTTTTTGAATATGAAAGTTCATAGAATGTGTAGCTTTTTTTCTGGGTCCGGCTATTTCGCGGATCCTCCTAAGCTATCCGACGCGGCCCCCGTTAGGTTTACACCAGTTCGGGATGGTTGGATGTGTCTTTACCTGTAGGACGAATATCGATCATGATAGAAGAGGCATGAGAGAATATTGTCTGGG
>NW_021396194.1:0-270 GCF_001605985.2 Dendrobium catenatum
ACAACATTTTTCTTTAGCTGTGAGATAATTTTTAGTTTTTTTTTTTCAAGATAACCCAAAGGTGGGCATACACATTAACTTTAAAAAAAAAAACACTAGACTTAAAAGATTCCTATCTAATTACAATTGTAAAAATAAGAAACAACAAGGTAGGCAAGTTGCAAAACCCAAAATGATAGACCAAACCAAAGCTAGAATAATCATGAAGACAAGATAAAAATGCAGGAAACACTAATGAAGAAAAAAAGCACCACAGAAAATCTTCACAAA
>NW_021396195.1:0-208 GCF_001605985.2 Dendrobium catenatum
AAGATGCACAAAAATGTGCCATAAATTTGAAAAAGATACGCAAAGCGTCACATGTGGTTGTTACTTCTTTCCGGACTCTTTTAATCTCTTAATTCAAATTGATCTCATATTCATTTATATTTTAAATTGAACTTTGAAATATGAAATTTTTTCTATTCATCCTTCTTGCAATGATTTTCATTATCTCAATGTCTAAATAGACTCATGT
>NW_021396196.1:0-320 GCF_001605985.2 Dendrobium catenatum
AGGTATTCCTATCTTTAAAGGTAGAAAGAAAAGTTTACTTTTTGATGATATGGTCAATGTGTTTCAAAATAAAATTTCTAATTGGTCCATGAATTTTCTCTCGTTTGGTGGTAGACTGCTTTTAATTAAACATGTTTTAAATTCGATCCCTATCTATATTTTTCATACGCTTAATCCTTCACCTTCTATTTGCCTTAGATTAGAAAGACTCGTTAATAAGTTTTTTTTTTGGAGGCAAGGATAGTAAATCTTGTATTTTGTGGGCTTCTTGGTTTAAAATTTATGGCCCTTTGGATGAAGGAGGTCTTGGGTGTAAGAGT
>NW_021396197.1:0-235 GCF_001605985.2 Dendrobium catenatum
TTTTGTTGTAGTTTTCTAGTACAAAAATTTCTTGAATTATAGTATGAAATTCTATTCCTATTTCTGGTGATGGTAGAGATAGATGTATTGCTTGGGGATCGGATAGCATTCATAAATTTGGTTCTTTCATTGAGGAATTTTGCAGTTTTCAGGAGGATGTGATGTGGAGCAAGGTGGTTTGGCATAAACATCATGCTTTAAGATTCTCTATCTATGCTTGGTTATGTTTTGTTGG
>NW_021396198.1:0-238 GCF_001605985.2 Dendrobium catenatum
ACACAACAGACAGAAATCCGAACTGAAATCAGAATACGGAACTGACAGAGAAGAACAGAACGAATCAAGTCAAAACAGAAATCATACAGATCAGATCAAATCAGAACAGAATCAAAATCGTACAGATTAGATCAAATCAGAACATAACAGAATCGTATCAGAATCATATCAAATCAGAACAAAACAGTATCGTATCAGAATCAGATCAAATCAGAATAAATATTTCAGAACAGATCTT
>NW_021396199.1:0-329 GCF_001605985.2 Dendrobium catenatum
GATCAAATTGATGCTCAACTTCTGTAGCAGCAACAGGGCATTGGTAGTATCAGAAATGAAGTTCATGAAATCAATACCAATGTTATGTTGATGACCTCCTACTTCAATCTATTTGGTGGCATTCCTCCTCCTCCTCCAGAAGAATAGAGAATGAGAGATCATTTTCTTTATGTTTGTTATACTTGTGTTTGTTTTAATGTTTGTTGTGTTAGTGTTTATTTTAGTATTTATTTTAGTATGTTTTTATTAAAAGTTCAGTGTATTTTTTTTATTTTGATATTATGAAATGAACATGTAATTCTTTTCATAAATATCAATATATGTTGTAG
>NW_021396200.1:0-207 GCF_001605985.2 Dendrobium catenatum
TTTTAGATCCACAAGATTGAGTGCAACTCAAGCCAGCTCAAGATTACATAGTCTAGGACTTAGTCAATTTATAATCTTTATCTTTTCTTGAGTCAATTATATCAGATGCTAAGTAACCTTGCACACACACACTTGAGAAAAAAATTCTGAATATTTAAAGTTTTATGGTTTTGATCACATTGTCCGAGATGATCCACAAATTGACCT
>NW_021396201.1:0-243 GCF_001605985.2 Dendrobium catenatum
GCTATGTATATGAATATTGATATGATTGTTCTAGATTTATTTAATATTGATTATTGAATTGAATATTGATTGACTATTGAATACTGGAACACAAGTGGAACCTGGTTGAACGTTGGTTGGAGATTGAATTGACCTGTACAGAATGGTGAGCCGATGGGCTTTCCTTTAAACATCGATTATGGATATATGGATGGGAGTCATAAGGGGGTTCTTATAGATATGTCGACGGGCGGCCGACGGGCA
>NW_021396202.1:0-773 GCF_001605985.2 Dendrobium catenatum
AATTTTAAAGTTAAAATTTAAGTTTCATAAATTTAATTTGATTAATTAATTTTTTTTTTAATTTAATTATATAAAAAAATAAATAGTGAAGCAGTTCTTAGAAATTGGGAAATGTAAGGCATTCGTACTGTTGTTTCGAACTAGTTTTAGATGGTTCATTGTAGAGTCGATTTTAGAAATTATTCGGGATGGCTAGCCAACCTGTTCCCAGTTGAATTGGTCGAACTGACTGGTACAATTTGGTTTTCAAAATAATACTATATCACATGAATTAAATAAAGAATAATAGATAGTATGGATCATAATTTTTATTTCTTGATAATATTATTAATTACCTTTTAATTTCCAGTTAGCCAATGCATTGGGCATACAACAACTAGCATTAACATCACCATCCTTGCCACGATATTAAAGCTACCACTTTTTATTAGAATTCCAGTTTGTTGGTTGGTTAGCTGACTCTCCAAGGAATGTTAATTCTATCATCTCCGATCCTAGCTCCATAATGGATGTTATTCTTCAATCAGTTGTCGATGCTCCAACTGTTAATATCCGTGGCGCACTATGACAAAGTGTCCCAGTATCATGCCCATATTTTCTAGCTGCAATGACTGGAATGATTCCATGTAGTATGGCTGCCATCAAGTATGCTTGCTATCAAAAAGGCTATAAGAGATGGGGGGACATTCATCTCGATGTCTATTGGCGGAGGGTCAAAATTCTAGCGCTTATTATCATTGATTCACTGTTTTAAAGGGATTTTGATTGGCAGC
>NW_021396203.1:0-566 GCF_001605985.2 Dendrobium catenatum
CTGATTAGTCAAAACTGATATTTATGCTCATTATATATTTTTTATATATTTACAAGAAAGGGTACGAATCCTGTGCATGAAGCACTATATATATGACATGCATAACTTTATTTATGCACTATTAGTTTAGGTTTATTATAGTTTCTCTAGTTTATGTGTACTCTTTTGTAACTAGTGTGACTATTGTGCATATAGTTTGGAGACTCTTGATGTATCAAGTAAATATTAATTATAGTTATGTTAATTATATATATTTTTATTTATATTTCTTCAATGCAATTAATCAGCTCTTAATATCAGATTGATTCAGTTGTAAAAGTTTATTAACTATTATTGAGAAATAAGAAAGAAACAAATAAATGAAAAGAAAAAAAGAAAAGAAATTCTTTCATATTAGATATCAGGGTGTGACATCTCAATGAGTGCTTTGTATGTGTGTGTGTTTGAATTTGTTTTGAAGCGGGTCATAGGGGTTTGTGTCCATGCTTGGCTAATCTAAAATTTTTTCACTTGGAGCACTACGGTGTTGGGTTTGGTAGTGCCACGACTTTTTGCTCTCTATCTTT
>NW_021396204.1:0-472 GCF_001605985.2 Dendrobium catenatum
ACATTTGTTTCACACCGAGGCCGTGAAGTTTATTTCATCTTCCTTGGGGCTAAGCTAATAGCCTCGTAGGTCTGGGTTACCCAGTAGCAATTGGGGTTAATTAAGTTGACTTAAATTGGTTGGAATTAAAGGAATGGATTGATATTAAAGGGAGTTGGTTACTGATTTTAATGGATTGGTTGAGAATTTTATTATCCTATTAAGAAAATTCTGGAATTTGGGAGGGTTAATAGATTTTAAAGGGTATCCGGATATGCTAACTAAGGGGTCAAAATTTGACTTTTAAAATTAGAGTTAATCTTTAGGATTTCAGATTTTTAATAAATACTAGACCTAATTATGAGTTGTTAGACAGTTGGGACACTCAATTTGGAGTTTTCTATCAAACGTTATGATTTTTAGAAGTTTTAACCCAGTTTTGACTAAGAGTTGACCAAAATGTTGACTTTTTGACTTTGACCAAATTTTGAGG
>NW_021396205.1:0-989 GCF_001605985.2 Dendrobium catenatum
TTATATGGAAACGCCAGGGTGAGTAGGAATTGGAAGGGGGTGGAAGCAAAGAGGCTCATTACCTTGAAATTGAGAGCAGTCTGATTAAGCATTTTTGAAGGAAAAATTTTGCAGGCTTTATATTGGTGGTAGGCTTCCTCATTTTCAGTATTCAGGAAACAATCAGGTTGGGGACTCGACTAGGACGAGCTTCCAGCAGTCATCCGACCTCGCTTAGACATTGCAATAGGGCACGAAAATGAGTGAAGGAGTGAGTGAGGAGAGGTTTGAGTAAAAAGAATGTCCTAGGCAAGGGTACTTATAGGAAATTTTGTAAATCATACAGTACGATCTAGGATCGTACAGTATGATAGACAATTAATGTCCTGACCGGTCGTTTCGGGAAAAGGCAGTCAAATCGTACAGTACGATGAATATCGTATAGTACGATCAGGCGAATATCGATCGTCCCGAGGCCTTAGTATGACTTTTGACCAAAAATTTTGTACTGTACGAACAGCTGTATCGTACAATACGACACATAATAAATATCGTACCAAACAGCTTTAACTCAAATTTGTCCTTTGTGCTGATGTGGATCGTACCGTACGAAATAGAGGTATGGTATAGTATGATACTCAATAATGTCATACCAACTGGATTTAATTTGTCTCAATCCGTTGCTGACGTGGATCGTATTGTACGAAGAAGAGATATCGTATAATACGGTAGGTAATTATGCGGGAAGATTATCGTACAGTACGATGTAGGTTGTACAGTACGATGAACAGAGCCAAAATCTGCTTGTTGGTGGACATTGAGATGTATCGTACAATACGATGTTGGTCGTACAGTACGATGAACAGTCAATGCAGAGTTTTGGTGTGGTGAGTGTGTGGTGATCAGGAGCAGCCCTAATTTTTTTTTTTATTATATTTTTATTTTTTTTATGCATTTATATCTATGACACCTAATCGAGTTCTCAAGGTGCTAAAGGTGTCGAAAGCTAA
>NW_021396206.1:0-310 GCF_001605985.2 Dendrobium catenatum
ATCGTTCTCTATCAAATGAGCTCTCTCCACAAGCTCAAAGAAATTAGAAATATGAAATGGTTCCAGGGGTTGCCTCAGACTATCTCGTAGTCCCCTCGGAAATCTATAGCATTTCTCAGCAGAAGTACTCACCAACTGCGGAGCATATCAGGCCAAAGCAGTAAACTCTGCCTCGTACTATATAACTGTCCCGCTCCCCTGAACCAACCTCAGAAAAGTCTCTTGCATTTGCTGTCTTGTAGAAGGGGGTACAAACCAAGATCGAAATACTTCAGAAAATTCTTCTCAAGTAATCAAAGAGTTCAGTTTA
>NW_021396207.1:0-296 GCF_001605985.2 Dendrobium catenatum
TGCACCTATGCCTCGGCATGTACTTCTCATCACATCTAAAGCACAACCCCTTTGTCCTCTTATCCTGCATCTCCTTCTCTGTCAGTCTTTTGAAATTTTTCCCACTCCCTCCTACTGGCTTCTCACTGGTGATGTCATTAATGTTGTCTGATGCAGGCCGCTTAGGTGCTAGAAGAGTGGTCGTTGTCCCATAAGGTCCCCCTGAATAGTTTCCTCGAGCCCCTTTTTCTAATTTCTTCTGATCTTCCACCAACTGCATCAGTTCCATAACCTTCCCTAGGTTCCTTGGCTCCAGC
>NW_021396208.1:0-406 GCF_001605985.2 Dendrobium catenatum
TACTCTCCTCATCCATACAATGAGTAAACCAACAACCTGTGAGACTATACCAGTTCAAAAACATCCTCCAGTTCAAACCAACCAGCTCAACGAAAAACCAGTATAAAAAAGAAAAGGTATACACCTCCAGGCATTTCCCAGTAAACTCACCCATTAACACTCAGCCAACAACAGCAGCCATCACCCCAGCAAGAAACAACTCGCCAGATTGAGAAATAACCCCAACCAGAAAAAATAAAACCGCAACTCCAAACAACCACCTCAACCCCAACAAAACAAGACAAAGCAGATAATAACCAGCAACCAAAAACCCAAGGCTAAAAACCCCCCAGCTGGATAAAACAAACACGCCCCGCAAAGCAGAGGGCGCACTACAGGAAAAACAGTAAAAACCGGCGGTTTGAAC
>NW_021396209.1:0-430 GCF_001605985.2 Dendrobium catenatum
ACCCCCCTGGAGCCATCGCCATATACTTGTTTCTCTGTCACACTTCACACCTCGCCACTGTCTCCTGCACTTGCTTATGCATTCCTTTCCAGTATAATTTTGCGGCCAACCTCCGATATGTCTTTTCTACTTCGGAATGACCTCCAATGGCGCTCCCATGAAACTCCTATAAGAGCTGGGGAATGTGGATGGAATTTTGTGGTATCACAAACCTTCCTTGGTTCAACAATCTCTCCCCCTCAAGGGTGTAGCTTGGGTGGCTGCTCTTATCCTTCAATAGATCAAATCGAATCTTCTTCAATTCTTCATCATGCTCACACTCTCTCTGGATTTCCCCCCAATCCACCATTAGGGGTACCGACATGGTTACCGCCTGTAGCTCTCCCCCACACTTGGATAAGGCATCAGCCGCCTTATTCTCCAACCCTGG
>NW_021396210.1:0-345 GCF_001605985.2 Dendrobium catenatum
ACCTATAAAAAAAAAAAAACATATCTTTCCCTATTAAGATAAAATTAAAATTTACTCCATAATAGATGTTAACTTAGAATTTGACTTTGTCAATTTTATATTTTATATAGAAATCCAAACAACTTAAAGTGTCTATGAATTGATTTTCCTCAACTTTATCTCTTATTATGATCATTTTGATATTTCTTTTAAACATTTGACTAAAGCATAAAAATAAAGGAAATGTATATTGTTTTTTTCATAGTTCTATTTCTCTCACAGCGCGCAACTCATACATATTTCTTTTGCAGAACCCATCAAACCATCATTTCGCTCGAACATTTCATCTGATTTCATGTAAGTTCA
>NW_021396211.1:0-2461 GCF_001605985.2 Dendrobium catenatum
CCATACAAGCTCTTTTTGAGTCTACACACTAAATCTTTTTTATTTGTGACCATATATCCTTAAGGTTGCATCATGTACAACTCTTCTTCCAAGTCACCATGAAGATATGGTATCTTTACATTCATCTTCTCTAAATGTAAATCCTCTACTGCAACTATGCTCAAACATAACTTTGATTGTGGTCATCTTTCCCACTAAAGAGAAAATTTTAGTGCAATCCACTCATTCCTTCTACTAAAAACTTTAATTATAAGTCTGGCCTTATAACATTTGCTACCATTAAAATATTCTTTCAGCTTGTGAACTCATTATTCTATAGTGCTTTCTTGTCTTCTGGTAGCTCAGTAAACTCGAAAGTCTTCAACTTAAATTTGTGCTTCCTAAGCCAGACACTCAGTTTCCAGAAGATGTTATAGAGATTCCTTCAATTGATATTCCAATAGAATTTCTTCAATAATAAGTAACAAGCAATGATCCTACTGTTTTCTATCTACCTTGGTGTTTTTATGAGAATTCAATTCGCTTTAATTACCATTATAGTTTATTGAGCTTGTGTCCCTATTGTCCTTGACTACTATTTGTTCAATTAGCTGAGATACCAGAGAATTCTTATAATTATTATCTCTGGTTCAAAGACTCCAAATCAATTGATGTTTCCAAGACTTAAATGTATAGCACTTCAATCTACTTGTAATCTAGCTATGACACCTCCACTCTGGTAGCCACCTTCCAACTCTTCAGAGAAGAGAATTATTTAGTGAGTGAATGACACAGAACCATCACAACTCCTTTTCTCCTTCTCCCTTGACCGCCGGCCATACCCCCTCCATAGCTGCCGGCCAAGCTTCCCTCTTCCCTCCTCCCACTCTCTAAACCGAACGCCACCACCCCTTCTTTCTTTTCCACCCATCGGCCATAAGTCCCACTACGATCCGCCTCAAGGATCCTTGCTTCCCTACCAAAACCTTTCTTTTCCTCCTCGACATCACTATCAAACCCTATCCCTCACTTGACCGCAGGCCATAGTGTCTCTCTTTGCCTCTAAATCTTCAAATCCTAAATTAATCAATTTCCATATGTGGTGTATTTCAATTTGGACAGATTTTAAATTCAAATTTCAATCTTAATTGAATTGAAAGTCTCTTTCCCTCTCTTCTTTTTTTGTTTGAATTTCAAATTCAAATCCATTAATTAAGGAAATTCTGAGATGGAATTTTAGATCTTTAATTTTTATTACCCCCCTCAATTTCACATCACATCTCTTCTCCAAATAAATCATCATGTGTCAATGTCAAATAAATTTTGAAGATTTTTTAATCATGTTGTATGTTATATATATAATAATGACACATTATATCTTTTATTTATTAATTTCAAATATTTTAGGCATGAATTAAGGACCCTCTTTTATATAAATGGTGCCTTGGATTATATGAACCAATTAAAGAATATTGAAATCAAAGCATGATTTCTTGAATCCCCCCTCCTCTTCCTCTCTCTCTCTCTAGATTGTGTACCTATTATCAACCCTTGTTCTTAGTTTGTATTTCCAATGATTCTCTCTTCTTCCCTTTAAGTGTACACATTCCCTCAAGTTACATAATCATCTAGGATCAGTCAGATGTCTTCCCTCTAAATTACATTTGAACATACATGAGAGCAAAAAATCATAGGAAAATGGATGAGAACAATAAGATATGCCAACATGGATAATCATATTATATGACTTGGTTGTCTTCTGATTTGTGCTAAGAAAGATTGTTATGGGCTTGATTAAGTGGATTTGCAGTACAACTTCACAACTAGAAGATTTGATGGACCATCCCTCCCTCCCTCCCTACCTGCCTCTCAAGCACAAACAAATAAATGTAAACCTAATCCCACACATGAAAGTGTGGTTCACTAATTACTCTCCCTCCCACCCTTCCCCTACCTCCTCTTGAGCTCTAGACAAGTATTAATTCTATTTTAAACAAATTTATTTGCATAACTTCAAGGATTCCTATTGGACTTCATTCAATGTTAATCACCCATTTAGCACTGTACTCTTAATAGCTTTTATGGCTTATTTACATTTAGTAAAAACCCTTAATGGTTGATATTGGAAAACAAAGTTCTATCCAACCTTTATAGCAAAAATTAGGTCAAACAAAAATTGAAATATACCCTAAATTTGATTTACATAAGAAATTTAAACTATTTTTTTTTCTAAATATGACACGAAATTTCCTTAATGACTTATAAACCCATTCCTTTAGCAATTTTAATGTTTCTGAAAGACATCAAGAAAATGTGAAATTGACCCTAAATTCAATTTGGATATGAAGTTTACCTTAAATTTTAATTTTTGTAAATCTATCATGACATTTCTTTGATAATTTCTAATCCACTTTCATAGAAGATTGCTAAATCACTGCCCGATGCGCCCAAAAGTAGATCAACAAAATATCCCATTGAAATT
>NW_021396212.1:0-252 GCF_001605985.2 Dendrobium catenatum
CTCCACTTGACCACCACTTGAGGCCCTCTCCTCCGTCGAACCATCGCCTGACGCTAGAGTTTTGTCGGACCACCACTTAAGGGCCTGAGCTCCGCCGAACCACCGCCTAACACCGGAGTTCCGTAGGACCACCACTTAAGGGTCTGAGCTCTGCCTGTCACGGCCCGACCCGACGGGGACGGATCCCGCCCGAGCCGGATCCCGACCAGCTTAATAAACTAACCAGGATCTGGCTTTGAAATTTGCTTACTG
>NW_021396213.1:0-601 GCF_001605985.2 Dendrobium catenatum
TATACTATGTAAGTTCTTTTCTCTTCTAGCTAAGTTTCTATACTTTACTTCCTTTTTGTATGTTCTGTTTTTACCGTTCTGCATTTTTACTGTTCCGTAATTTGGTATCAGAGCAATGTGTGAGTAGTGATACTCAGGTTGGTAAGTTTATTTTTCAAGTCTTTAATCGGGGCGGCAGGACATTATGAGTTTATGTATTTAAAGTCACTTACACTTCATTTTTTTTTGGATATTGGTATTGAACTTTGGCAGTAAATCCCTTGACTTCGGGTTGTTAGTCAGTGATAGTTCATGTTTTATGCAATTAGAGGAATAGTGTAAGTTTCTTTCCTCACTGAACCATTTCAAACATGCCTCCTCTATTAATATGTTGAAACATAATCTTACCAATCGAGTATTATAAAGATGACATCTTCATCTTCTTCATCTATCCTTAATAAGGGAAAAATACCCTCTTTTCACGATATTAAAAATGCTAAATTGATAGAATATCCTCTCAATGAAGAAGATCTAAATTAATGGTATCTATCTATTAAGGTAGATAAAACCTTAATTTATCAAATTGGAACCTTTGATTTCAAAGGAAAAACTACCATCAAAA
>NW_021396214.1:0-3035 GCF_001605985.2 Dendrobium catenatum
TCGTACGAACAAGAACAGTGAAACTTAGGTGTAATGCTAGATGACAGGTCAAATATTTTGGTTGGTTTGCGAATCAAGACACGTTAGAAAGCAGTCGTGGTAGAAACCAAAAGAAAACTTGATTACGTGATGGTTTTAAAGTGATCTAGAAAACTAAAATAGTCACGTTTTAGGTGATCTTCAGATGTTTAATTAAAAAATTCCAGATTAAAAAGAACAAGATATAATAAGCACATTTTCATTAGCCACAAATCTCTTTACCGTGTTTAGAAGAAATAGCAGATGCGTCATATAAAAAAAAGCACATGCGAACAACTCAATTTTAATGATTTGTACTAAATGAAACACTTTAAACAGAACAGTAAAGTAAATACCTTAAAGATAAATAACTTCGGTGTTAGGATATTGTCTCAATAATTTTGTTAGGATAAGCTAATAATTCAAAATAAAGGTGTTTTGAGGATAAATACAAACAATCCTTTTGTTTTTTAATAAGAAAAGGTTCAACAACTTATTATTTAACATCATCATATCAAAATTTGAAACTGGAACTAGATTCTACCTCCTAGAACTCTTATTAATATAATAGTTAAAATAATCTCTGTTGGTGGTGGGCGTGCTAGGCCTGAAGATCCCTGGGTGTTTTTAACCATGAAAAATTTTTCAGGTGCATGTTAGAAAGAAAATAGGGAGAGAAGATGGAGAGATAGGTGGTGTGCTTGAAAATCTAAAAGCTGATGATGATGTATTAGAGAAAAAGGCAGGCGGTGGGGAGAAGCTTCAAGGAAATAAATATAGAAAAAATATGAAGAAAAGGGAAGAAGGAACAGTGAAGGTTCTGCTCAGCTTTCCATTATTGACCATGATAAACTCTTTTAATGTGGCACAAGTGCTATGGCACGTTAGAGTTTGGATTTAGCTCCACTAGGATGGTTAGAAAATACATTTGCATGGGAAAACCAAGTATTTGACCCTTGTCGAAAAGACTTAAATTTTTAGCATGAAAATGGATTTGACCATTGGTGTATTGCACAACTTTTACCCGCTTATAAAATCCCAAAAACGATTAGATGATCCAAAACTATATCATGAAGGGGTTACTCAATTTGATCACCTCTTCAAATAAGTTATAAGTCCATAAGAAACTTCCTCATTTACATTCGTTCAAGTACTAATGATATAATTTCTCTATAAAAGTTGTTGATAGTAACGATTCTCATATCACACAGTTGGGATCAAAGAAGATGCCACTGGAAGTTCAGAGACATGATCGAATCATCAATCGGAAATCATATGATAGAGATCAAAGCACCACAAATTAGATTAGATTTTAAATTATATCAGGTTAAGGATGAATTTGATCTTGTTTGCATAAAGTTTGTTATTAATTCTTATTTCTTAATTCAGATTAGGATAATTTCTATTGGAAGTATCTTTTAGTTTGAACTTATCTAGTTTATATAGATAGAGTTTCCTAATTTTGTAGAGTTTGTTTAGATATTGAACAAGAAATATTGCCTACTATAATTGCCATAAATAGACAATAAATCAATGGGAATCCTTCTCAATTCCTCTCAGCCGAACTCCCTGCAGTTCCTGTTACTGTAGGTTGCAAAAGCTGCAACCCATCAGGCATCCCGTAACTAGCTGTGCCAGGGACTGATCCTGCAGTTGCTCCCTTCCCACTGCCGCTGAATTAATTGCTGGCTGCCACCATTTTTTATGGATTTTCTTTGCTGCTTTCCACTGCTAGATCTTCCCACTGCTACTCTTCCCGCATTCAGCCCTAAGCACCAGTAGGATAAACATCCGAGATATGATGAATTGCTGGCCGAGACCTGAAAACACCCGGCACTGTTCCTAATCCCTAGTCTTCCTAAAATCTGCAACTTTTGCTGCTGTAGTGGATTAACTGCTACAGCAGCTGAAGCACTGCACCCGTCTAGAGGAACTAAGATAACTATTAAAGCAAGATGACTGATGTTCCATAGGAAAAAAAATCAGAATTCGGGAAAGGAATTGCAGTGATCAGCAAGTAGAAGGTCAAAACACTGCAAGAAGGTCTATCTACCGTAAGGAAACTAAATTAAAAAGTTTGGTATGCAACTAATGAGGGCAAAAAGTCATGATTAGGGCGGAGGCCCAAATAAGAAGTTCCTTCCAGGCTTCTCCGATGGTAGAATTATAAGAGAAAGTTTGCACAAAAATGAACTAACCACAAAATTATGTGAGACACTTTTTTGGTGAAATGGTTGGAGTTTTATCAACCAGCCGAAAATTAAATGTGATGTTGGAGTGCTCTTAGGATGAGTAACCTTATGAGAAACTACACCATGAAGTTAAAACTGTGAGGTTTCGCTTAGTATGGATTTGAGCTAGGCGAAAGAGGACACTACCTCATGATGTAGACCTACATGTTTATAATCGAATATGTCAATCAAAGAATTAATCTGAGCAAATTAATATTTTTTTTTATGGACTTTATTTTAGATTCATGTTTCAATCTTATGTGAGCTTGTGGTTATAGAATTTCTTCAAGTGTTATGCAAGTGTGATAGACAACTTTCTAAAGAAAGATGTATCCTAATAATTGTGTAAGACCTAGATTTTCTACATTTCGGTGATCTTTCCTTTATCCTTTTCTTCTTAATTACTTCGGTATTAAATGTCATTATTTTGATCAAATTTGCTACAGCTGAGATTTCATCTATAGCATAGAATTTACAATTGCTTGTAATTTTTTTATGATTTGAATTTCTCGTTGATTAATTTGATTTATTTGACATTATATTATAAATTGGCTCCAATTTTCATGTATTTTTAAATTTAAGCCTTAAAAAATGGTTTTTTTGTGTAATTGGTGATATTTGGTATATGAATCCTACTATTTTTGTGTGATCTACATATATTACATCATCTTAGTTGTATTAGGATCGCTAAACCCGTTCATTGCTACATGACCTTGCAGTGTATGGGTTGGCTTGTTACAATTGGTATCGAAGACAGACCACCTATAGAATGATAAGTCTAATAGC
>NW_021396215.1:0-252 GCF_001605985.2 Dendrobium catenatum
GAGAGGTGCAGAGATTGTACCGTCGCTTCTGCGTCTCTTCGGTTCTGTTCGACTTCGCCCCTCTGACTCCTCCGTCGTTGCCCGACTTCGTTGCTTGGTAAAGAGGTGAAGAGATTGCACGGGTTGCTTCTTCAAATCCCTGAGGCTGTGCGACTTCGGCTCCCTCCTCACTGTCCGACTTTGTTCCTTCACTGGAGAGGGAAAGGCTGCACGCGACACCTCTTCCGCTCCTTCATTATTGTCCGACTCCCT
>NW_021396216.1:0-941 GCF_001605985.2 Dendrobium catenatum
ATATAACATGTTGAACTTCTTCAATGAAGCCAAACTTTTACCCAGCCACCGACTGACGCCAGACTTCTCCTCCGCCATCAACTGATATCGTACTTCTTCCTTGCTGCCAACTAACGCCGAACTTTTACCCGTCCACCGATTGAGCTCGAACTTCGTCCCACCCACCAACTAACACTGGACTTCTGCCCCACCACCGACTACAGTCCTTCCAACCTCCGTCTCCAGACAATGATATTATGACATCCATCGCCCGCCAACTACTGTCCTTGCAACCTCCGTCGCTAGACAACGGTCCTTCCGACCTCTATTGCCCGTCGACTACGGTTCTAGCTCCAACCTCAGTCTCTAGACAACAGTCATTTGACCTCCATCCCCCGCCGACCATGGTCCTGCCAACCATACGAACATATCAATTCTTATTCTTCTAATTTTTTACCATGTAATGCATTCTATATGATGTATATTTGTTACATCAAGCCATGGTCTTTCCTCCAATGAAATGCCTCATTTGAAATCAACTGCAAATACTAGTGGTTTTTTCCCTTTTCAGGGGTTCTCACGTAAAGATATTAGTGTCTCTTAAAATAGTTGCACCCTCTCTTTTCATCTGATTGTATGTTGGATCTTTGTACAAAACTAAGACGTTAAACTTTATATTTCCCGACTTTCATGAATATTCTAGGACTCAACAATACTATAGCCAAACTGCCCCTTTAGGATACAAACAAGCAGCTACTCGCAACAAGATCAGGAATCCCCAGCATCAGATACTCATTAAATATAACTTCTAATTTAATTTAATATTAAATTATTAATTATATCGTCTTGCATATAAAACTCAGCTGAAAAATAAATTAATATTAAAATTGAGAATTGAGGAGCATAAGGCATCTATCTATCATTCTACTTCTTTGCAAATGGAGAAATTCCGAACAAATAGT
>NW_021396217.1:0-321 GCF_001605985.2 Dendrobium catenatum
CACACTTGAGTGAATTTTCTGTCTGAATTAGAGTTTTTTTATTTTTACTCATATCATCCTGGACAATGTCTTGATCATCCTGGATGATAGGGTTCAAAACTGAAACCCTAATCAGGGTATCTTGGTTAAGGCAACCGTCATTAAGCCGATCAGCCTGGACGATATGTGTATCAGCTAGGACGATATGCTCAGAACAGAAAGAATGAACCGCCATGATCTATTTAGGTATTCTGTATTTTTGGAAATTGGCCAGGATGATATATTATCGTCCTAGACGATATAAAACGATTATGCCTAAATTAATCTGATAATTAAGGAAAG
>NW_021396218.1:0-260 GCF_001605985.2 Dendrobium catenatum
TATAAATGTTGATTTATATCACAGAGGGTTCATGCCATAATATTGGTATTGGACATCTCATGGTGAGTATGAGCCACATTTTAATTCTCGATGCTACCCGTCTATAAGTTCTTTATAGTTGAGGAAGAAAATATCTGACCAGATCTAAAAGACTTACTTCATGATGTAACGAGAGCACAATTTGAACAATATACAGAAGAGTAATTAAATAACAAGACAAATTTTTTATAATTTGTTGCATGCTGCCCAACAACCAATAT
>NW_021396219.1:0-382 GCF_001605985.2 Dendrobium catenatum
AGCAATGAAGTTCCTTGTCAACTAGAGGAAGAAGAGAGCAAGGCTACAACTACCTAGGGGTTTCGATTCTGTTTCAATCTTGTGGGAGAGTGGAGATCGGTTGTTGGAAACGGTGACCTAGGGCAAGAGCCAGTCGGGGAGCAAGATCGGCTTCGAGATCACTTGGAGCGAAATCGATAGTGGGAGACGGGTTGGGGCTTGATCCTAGGATTGGTGGATCGAGAGAAGTCGGAGATCGGCGAGAGAGAGGTGCGGCCGACCTTGGGGTCGTGCAAAGCAAAGGTAGACGGGCTGGGGAAGACGTGCGAACCAGGTGGTTTTTGCCTGGAGCCCCTATCCAACCGAGGAGATGGTTCTTGCGTATCAAAGAGAATGAGATGTA
>NW_021396220.1:0-218 GCF_001605985.2 Dendrobium catenatum
AGATAACTAAGTAGGTTATAGAATTTAGAGCACAGTTTCTAATAAGAATGTTAAGTATGTTGAACAAAAAATAAATAAATACACAGTGCGGAGCAGAAAGTAACATAAGTTAATCCCTTATGTCTCCCATTCAAAACTCTAAATACTACTTATGCCTCCCATTCAGAACTCTTGCCCCTCGGGCCTTCTAGAGCTCTCAGTAAATTCAAAATATTTGC
>NW_021396221.1:0-286 GCF_001605985.2 Dendrobium catenatum
ATTGTAAGCAAACTCTATCAGAGGAATATGATATTCCTAGCTTCCTCCAAAATCTAAAACACATAGCCTCAGCAGATCTTCCAGTACCTGAATAGTCCTTTCAGACTGTCCGTCAGTCTGCGGATGAAAAGCTGTACTAAAATGTAACTTTGTACCCAAACCTTCCTGAATACCCTTCCAAAGTCTGGAAGTAAACCGTCCATCTCGATCAGAAACAATCACCTTAGTCACACCGTGTAATCTGACAATCTCTTTTACATATACCTATACCAATTGATCCACCGGA
>NW_021396222.1:0-339 GCF_001605985.2 Dendrobium catenatum
ATCTGGCCAATCCGACAGAAAAAAATTTATCTGTCTCCATTTATTTTGGAAATTTTTCATAAAAGTTGCTTCAATATGTTCTTGTTCATTATGGTAATTACTTATATAGGATCTACATTACACAACTCAAGTTCAATCAAAATTTGAGATGAAATAACTCAAAATGGATCAAGATGGTTAGTTTGAAGGTTTTCATATTAACTTAGGAGTATATTAGAGGTATAATAATATTTACTTTCATGGTTTGATTTGATCATAATCTAAATATCTATTAAAATAATTTACATATTATTAATTAAGGATAATAAGTTTAATTTAGAAATATATAAGATTTCTTTA
>NW_021396223.1:0-287 GCF_001605985.2 Dendrobium catenatum
TACTTGTTATGGAAAAAGGTAGAGAATAGCATCATAAAAATAGAATGCCAAAAGGAAGTGCTCATAAAGCCTTAATATAGCTCTTTACATCAGAGTTCAACGAAAAAGATAAAATATAGCGAACAAATTTGCTCCTATATCTCCCTAAAATAAAACTCTCTCTCAACTTTTACTATAATTGGTTTATTTTTGTTAAGTAACTTATTTTAATAAAATATTGTATTCAAGAGTGATATATCTTTTGTGAGTGCAAATTAGGAACAATAGGATGTAAAAGTAAACACCTT
>NW_021396225.1:0-239 GCF_001605985.2 Dendrobium catenatum
AAGGGAGTAATTAAGGATGATTGATACGGTCATATCGTCCTAGACTGTCGCAGGATCAGCCAGGACTATCCATTCAAAATCCTTAAGTTACTTCAAGATGATAAATATCGACCAGCTCAAAAATAGGGCGATGCTCAGGACGATTTGCCTCTGATTTGAACTGATCATCCAGGATGATAGTGAGATCGGCCTGGATGATCAGGCCAAATTTCAATCGTCCAGGACTGTTCCCAGGGCGA
>NW_021396226.1:0-563 GCF_001605985.2 Dendrobium catenatum
TCATAAAGTCCTCGCAAAATGAGGGCAAAATCTCTGGTTAGTGTCTTATCTACAAACTCATCTGCCTTCCAAAATTTACCCCGGAACTTATTCGTTAAAACTCCCTCGCCGAATAAAGAAAAAAGCAAAGCTGGCGGAGGCCGGGGCCGAATTTTCGGAGCCCACATTTCTTTAGTAATTAAATATAAATGAGTAGGGAACTAAGAAAGAAAAAAATTTAGAGTTAAACTTGATGTTATATGAAACGTTTATGAAATTCATATATTTTATATTATTTTTCTCTTGTAATATTTGGATTTCAATTATATTTTATATAATTTATTACTTACCACTTTACACATTGTGCAATTTTTTATTTCATAGGTATGTAAATTTGTTACTTCATAATTCAATAGAAATTTAATATATCATTCTTTCACATATTATCTGAGTATTATATAAAAATTTACTTTTAACTTTTATTTTTCAGTTTACACAATTATTATGTTTTGAGGCTTACGCCTAGCCTCACGAATGAAAAACGCCTCAATAATTGCACAATTTTAAACCTTGGTTTAATGATC
>NW_021396227.1:0-288 GCF_001605985.2 Dendrobium catenatum
TACAAGTGGACTTGGTGGAACTCAAATGAACTTGAACTTGCAAAGTGAACTTTTATTGAACTCAAAACTTGTGGACATCAAACTTGAACAAGACTACAAGAACTTGATTGGAACATTAAGCCGACAGGGCTTGGACTTGAAAAAGAAATAAGAGGATTTGATTGAACTTAAAAGAACAAATGCAAAAGAACATTGACTTGAGATTATAATTTTGAACAACTATAAGGGAACTTGTACTCGGACCTATTTGAACTCAAACTGAACTGCACTTGAACTCCAAAGGAACTC
>NW_021396228.1:0-218 GCF_001605985.2 Dendrobium catenatum
GTCTAATATAAATTATTTACATATTATGCCCAATTATATTTTTATCAATACATCCTCACAAAATTTTTTTCCTAAATTTAGGTAGAATATAAATTTCAAAGAGTTTTTTAGAAAAAAAGGTCAATGATGATATCTGAATAAAGTTTTATCACCGATTAATTAATCATTGAGAATTTGAGATTATAAAAGAAAATTTCAAGAATTTTAAAATATGTTTG
>NW_021396229.1:0-344 GCF_001605985.2 Dendrobium catenatum
CTAATGCACTCTGCATTTCTTGTAATATGTCTAAGCATCATAAACTTTCTTTTCCCCATAGTAACTCAAACTGTAATAAGCCATTTCAATTAGTCCATTCGGACGTTTGGGGACCGGCTCCCTCTCCGTCGTTGAACGGTTCTCGATTCTATGTAATTTTCATAGATGACTATACGAGACACTCATGGCTTTACTTACTTCATTCCAAGAACGAGGTCTTTACTAAATTTCAACATTTATGTGCGTTAATCAAAAATCACTTCAATTCTCAAATTAAAACTTTAAGATCAGATGGTGGGGGCGAGTTTACCAGCCAAGCCTTCCGCCTCTATCTCGCAGAACAC
>NW_021396230.1:0-525 GCF_001605985.2 Dendrobium catenatum
TTTTAAATTTAAGGGTCAAACCATGACCCTTAAACTTGAAAATTGGGGAAAATGCCCTTGAAGATCTTAAAATGGGGAGGTAAAATTTGGACATGTCATATGCATGTTCAATTTCAATCTCCCAAAATTCCAGTCCTGGTGGACTTATATTCTAAAAGTAATTAAATAAATTCATAAAATGCTCAAATTGAAATTAAGCCTAACACTGACCTAACCAGGGCCTGGAACCATAGGGCTTTTGTAAATCTCCCTGAATTTTTGAAGTTCCCTTGAATTTCTAGATTTATTAATTCGGCCATTACACAGTCAGCAGCTCTTTACACGCGCCATGCGCTGATTGGCCACGCAATCATTGGCGCTAAGTTTTAACGGTCGGATTAACCACAGCCGTCAGATGGAGGATCGAACGGCTGGGTTCAAAGGCGCTCTTATATCGCGGGATCTAATCCGAGCCGTTGATCGAGATCAACGGCTGAGATTTCGTCTTCAACCTCTTGCTCGTATCCGAGATCGCAAAGCTTCTCC
>NW_021396231.1:0-262 GCF_001605985.2 Dendrobium catenatum
CAGCTTCCAAAAATCTTTTATGAAAGAGAAGGTAATCCCGTCTAAGCCTTGAGAGATGTTTCTCTAAAAATTCTCCATGACCACCTGTAATTCCTCCCTTGTGAACTCAGCATCAAGCATAATTTGGTCAACATTACTAATGACAGCAGATGGATTAGGCCATCCATCCAATGAGCATTTTCTATGTTGCCATTTCAACTTGAAAAAATCTGAGAAAGTTCTCTGGATCACAGCTTCTTCCTCCGATAAAATACCATCCATA
>NW_021396232.1:0-253 GCF_001605985.2 Dendrobium catenatum
CAGGAAGGGTATACAAAACCAACTAGACTAATTGACAAAGTTAGCGTTGAAATACCTTTTGTGGACTAGACAGTAGAAGAATGTGACTTACCACAACTAAACGCCAAAGGCTTAAATAGTTTCTTTTGTGCTCTTAAATCAGAAGACTACATACGGATTTCTACTTGCAAGAGTGGAAATGACATATGCGATAAAATTTGTATAACTTATAAGGGAACTAATGAAGTTAAGCAATCTAGACTTAATATCTTGT
>NW_021396233.1:0-400 GCF_001605985.2 Dendrobium catenatum
ATACGAAAATCAATCGATTGCAAGAAAGTAGTCATGCGAAGTTTCCAAAAATCAAAAGTAATATTTTCAATTAAAGCTGGTTTGGTGATTCAATATCCTTTCGCAATATTATGATTTAAAAAATTAGCCATGGATCAAAATTCAAAAGCTTTTAAAAACTTATTTTATGAATCATGATCTGATACCACTTGAAAGTTCGTTAGGGATGTTAGGCCCTATGAACTGGCCCAAAGCTAATTAAGAGATAGAGGTGAATTGGTAAAGAAAAATCTTTAAATCAAAACACAAATCAAAACCAATATCACAACAATAAAAACCAAAGTGCGGAAATTAAATTCGAAAGTAATAAAGAAAGAACACATCAGATTTATAGTGGTTCGATCAAACCTTGACCTATGTC
>NW_021396234.1:0-232 GCF_001605985.2 Dendrobium catenatum
TTTCTTTTCTGCATTCTCATTCTTTCAGATTATTAACAGCTTATAGAACTGCTCTAATCCACCTTTCTTCTATGTTTTGCGAGGTACATTTTGAAATGCAATGGGCAAGGAGCATTGGAGCACTTGAGGAGGGAGTTAGGACAATCGGATCCGAGCATCAGTCGCCCCTATTCATTCCGGTAGGGGCGCTACGAACGGAACCACCGGGTCATAGCCCCCGGTGCTGTAAGCT
>NW_021396235.1:0-259 GCF_001605985.2 Dendrobium catenatum
GGAGAGAGTTAAAAAGCTTTTAGGATCTCCATTGGCAGCTGAATTCATTGGTGGTGTTCTGAAGGACAACTTGGATGAAAGGCATTGGAGGACAGTTCTAGAAAGCAATTTATTGGATCAGTTAGAGCAGCAGCTCCTGCAAGTTAACTCATCTTTTTTCGGAGAAATTATTAGGTGAAGAATCCTGACATAGATCGCATTTGGGCTCCAATAAAATGAATACACATAATTTGTACACACCCTTCATACAACTTGTACA
>NW_021396236.1:0-290 GCF_001605985.2 Dendrobium catenatum
ATGAAACTAGAAATGTAACTGTCGATACCACTGTAAATGTCACTCTTAAGACTGATTTCAAAACGAAGATAACTATCAATGCAACTATTAATGTGATTATTCCAATTAGATTGAGTATCATACATGAAATAATAATAGTAGTAATTACTACAATTAGATCCACTATTCAAATAACTAGGAAAAAGAATCTCTAGTTCACTCAAAGAAGAGAGTTCGTAACTATACAGTTTGTGTTTGAAATTAGTGAAGATGGCATGGTTTAGAGGCCCACAATATAAATGGTAGCATCT
>NW_021396237.1:0-200 GCF_001605985.2 Dendrobium catenatum
GATGTTAATGCTAGAAACTTATTACTCTTATAAAGAAATATACAAACCTTTTATATGTCTAAAATGCCCAAAAAATGAATAATTGTTTGAGGAACCAAGAACCTTCCAAAGATCCTAATTTTTAATATTGAGTTTGAATCAGATATCTCGAGAAATTTTTCTTTGCTTAATTTATATTTTTTAACAAATAACACACATGA
>NW_021396238.1:0-521 GCF_001605985.2 Dendrobium catenatum
AAGAGGCTGTCTAACTCACAAGGGACTCGAGAAATGACGGCGCACGCTATGATTAGAGATATATGAATTCATATTTTAGTTCATAGGATTTGTTTTTCTTTCATACAACATCATATTGGAGAGTTCTCAGAGTTTATGAGTGCTAAAATAAAGAAGAAATATAAAGTATGAGAAGGGGCATCAATGATCAAAGATATATGAATCAGATCATAAATTTATTGTAATCATATGTTAATTTTCAAATGGTGTTATGCATTATATTAAAATTTTACAAGAAATACACGAGAATAAAGATGACCCTAAATAAGAACATTAGGGTCCAATTTATAAGAATGAAAACGATATCTACTTTTGCTAAGGCTGATTGATAAGGGATTAAGGGATAAGATAATAATGATACATTTAACTTTCTCGATTAACTTAGTTATTTCATGTTGATATTAAGGTATGAAGACGAATTTTCTACCAAAAAATACATACATTGTATTAACACAGCCGAATAAGCCTGTAATACTTTGTAT
>NW_021396239.1:0-482 GCF_001605985.2 Dendrobium catenatum
ACTGAAATCTCAAAAAAATTTGAAAACATATACCTTCAGTTCCTCGACGGCGCGCGACTAGGAAGCACAGAGGGCGGGACGAGCGACTAGGAAGGAGGCTCGGCGAAGTCCGGTGATCGTCGACGGCGATGTTCGGTGACCGTCGACGACGTCTAACCACGGCGAGCGACGAACGGCGATGGAGGGCGACGAGCGAAGCAATGGAAGTGAGAGAAAGAAAGGAAAAGAATGACGACCAGAGGGGTTCGGGTTCGCGAAATAGGGCTTCTACCGGCGGAAGGTCCGCCGGTAATTTTAATATTACCGTCGGTATAATTTCCGACGTATACTCCGCCATTTTTTTTTCGTTGAGTTTAAATAAGGAGGCGTACTATCCGTCGGAACCATAAGCCGGAATAGTTCCGCCATAACATGCGACGGAAATGGTTCAGGCATCCCTATACCATCGGGTTTTCCGGCGGACACGGCGTCGGTGAATTGCC
>NW_021396240.1:0-239 GCF_001605985.2 Dendrobium catenatum
GATTGTGATAAATTTACTCTACCTCATTATTGTATGAGGATAGTTTTTTCTTAAGCCAAGTGATAAGTAAATTTTTTTTTTCTCATAACCAATTAATTTCTTGAGTTTGGTCATTGATTTCAAAAGACAATTCTACCCTAAAAAATATCTGAGCTAAGGGTACCCATGATCGGATATTCTAACTCTATAGATTGATGAGCTTTTTAACACATTAACTCACAAATTTTTGAATCAATCAC
>NW_021396241.1:0-302 GCF_001605985.2 Dendrobium catenatum
AAATCTACCATCATAAAAATCTTTAAAACTCCATCCAAATGTTATTAAAATATAATATTTTATCAAACTTTAGGTTTTTTTTTTAATGTTCATTTTGGTTCAAAGTCATTTTACTTAATCAAATTTATTATTTTACATTTTTAAATATTACATTTCAAAATTATAAAAATACCCTTGAAGAAAGGATGTACATCTTGACCTAGTTTTTTAAATCTAAAAATACTTTAAATTCCTTAATTTTTACTAAAGTTCTCAGCAACCAATGAACAAATATCTTATTAAATTTGTTGCGTCCTGGAGTA
>NW_021396242.1:0-213 GCF_001605985.2 Dendrobium catenatum
ATTCATGCTTCCCTAGCTGTTCCTAAATTGCTGTGAAATATCTTTGCAATAGACAATAGTCAAGGTTGTTTCACTTTTGTGAAAGCATGTTCTAAGTACTATGTTAACCCTTTTTTTGGTAGTGTGTCATTGTCTCACCGGTTGCCGGCGAATTATTACGTCCGGTCATCGGACGTTCGGACACCCAATCTAGACGCGCCACGTCACCCGAAT
>NW_021396243.1:0-325 GCF_001605985.2 Dendrobium catenatum
TTGTTCCGCTGCATTTGATATTTTTAGTAGCTCTGGTATGTTTTGTATGATATTTGGAAGATTCAGTTCAGTAAGCAAATTCCAAAGCTAGATCCTGGTTAGTTCGTTAAGCTGGTCGCGGCCAGGTGCGGGATCCGTCTCGGGTCGGGTCGTGACAAGCATTGGTGGTATCAGAGCATTGGTTTTGGAATTTGGTTTGATTGTAAGACAGAGCTATAGGAAGTGATCTGTAGTGAGTATGTCTGGGGGGGGTAGTTTTGGTTTGTTCGGCTTTTTATTGTGTTGTTCTTGTGATAGTTTTCCGGATTTTTTGGATTTTTCTGTA
>NW_021396244.1:0-266 GCF_001605985.2 Dendrobium catenatum
AGAGTAACCTTGCCTCCAGTCCTGGACTCTAGTTCAACAAACTGGCTAGCATCACCAGTCATATGTCGAGAGCATCCACTGTCCAGGTACCACATACTCTCACAAGGTCTTTTGTGAGAGCCCTCCTGAAAGATTATCAAATGTTAGATTTAGGAACCCAAGCAGGTTTGGGTTCCTTCTTATGAAAAGAAGAATGCAATGCATGTGTGGTATAATGTGTACTAGCATGCCAATGTGTACTATGGTGAATCGTGCAAGTGTGTGAG
>NW_021396245.1:0-680 GCF_001605985.2 Dendrobium catenatum
AAAGGTTCTTATTCAGTATTTTGAATCTAAGTGGAAGAAGAGAAGTTGTCAACTTTCAGGTTGGCCGCATATTTTTGAGCATCAGAAGATTAATAATGAAGATATTCAGGCTCTTAACACCACTTTTTCGGTGATGGAACTCAAGAACTCTATCTTCCAGAAAGGTAACAACCGCTCCCCAGGTATGGACGGTCTCACTTCTTCCTTCTATAAGCATTATTGGGATATTGTTTGGAAAGACTTATGGAATGCTATCAATAGTTTCTTTACCAATGGGTGTATGAGGAAAGAGTGGAAAGACACACTTATTGTGTTGATTGCAAAAGTTAAAAATCCTATGCTTCCATCCAATTATCACCCTATTAGCTTATGCCAGACAAACTACAAGATTGTTGCCACTATGATTGTCAATAGATTGAAGACTTGTATGCCTAAACTGATTACTGAGGAGCAAATGGCATTTATTCCTGGGAGATCTATTTCTGAGCATTGACTCTTGGCTCAGGAGATTATACATAAGTTTAAGATTTCAAATAATAGAAAGGGAATGATGGCTTTGAAGCTTGATATGGAGCAAGCTTATGATAGCATGGGATGGCCTACTCTTGATAATGTCCTCAAATGGTATGGTTTTCCTACTGGATATGCTAAACTCATTATGGAATGTATTACTGATGTTA
>NW_021396246.1:0-427 GCF_001605985.2 Dendrobium catenatum
TGCTGCAAAATATAATAGAATTCCTTAGCTCTGAATCCCCCTCTACAAGCATAAATTTACTCATCTCATTGAGATTTTGTTTGGACCGACTTTCTTTCTGCTTCTTAAAGCAGATTTTCAGTAAAAAAAAAAAATTTCGTAACATAAAAGATGTTTTAAAAAATAGTATGAAAACTGTCTCAAATAGGGATGTCAATTTCGGGTCACGGGTCGGGTTCGGGTCAGGCTCGGAACTGACCCGAGTTGAAACGGGTCGACCCTAACCCGACCCGGTTAGGTAAAAGGGTCGGAAATGCGAACCCAGACCCGACCCGACGGGTTGCCAGGTTGACCCGACCCAACCCGAGAAAACTGGTTGCGCGGGGCGAGTGCAGGAGGGGTCGCGTGGGGCGAGTGCAGGAGGGGTCGCGTGGGGCGAGTGCAGGAG
>NW_021396247.1:0-8252 GCF_001605985.2 Dendrobium catenatum
AAGTAGACATGATTATTTTTCTTTTTATTTTTTATAAATCATCACATTTTATGTTTTATTTAATAATATTTTTCATATGAAAATTTTTATTTTTAATTAAAACTTCTGATTCATTTAATATAAATCTGATTCATGAAGTCACTAAATAAGAGCCTATTTGAACCTTTTATATTTTGGAATTTGTTAAGTTATTTTTAATACAAGTCAGCTTAAGCTAAATGTAACTTTGTCTTCTATATTATGTATATGAACTCATCAAAGGAACTTACAAAGTAACCATACCTTCAAAGCATTCACTAAAACTTCCTAATACATGAATAGTATTCATCAATCAAATGTGGGGTTACTGGCTTGACATAAATAAATGAAATCTTACGCAAAATCCCTTTCTCTATAGGAATTACTTCTCTAAATATATGTTTGTTTGACTTGGTTTTCTAGTTCAAAAGGGCTAGATTGAGTTCATTGTTTGCTAATACTCTAAATTTCTCTCTTATACCAAGCTTTTCTCTCTTCCTCTTGCTCTTTGAGTTGGATTCATTTATCTAGTAAGTTCAAAATATTCTTCAAATGAAATTTTTTTATCCAATGCGTAAAGTTGGGAACTAGAAGAAGGATTAACCTAACTTAAGAAGAGACAAATTCATAATGTGTGACCTAACTACTATACCACGTATGCATAACTAGGCACATGAAAAGTCAATTGATGAAGGTGATATAGAACATTTCTTTCAGATTAATACAATCTGCTCCAACAATGGATAAGAATATGCTTCATCCATTGGGGATCGAAATCTCCTATCTCTGAGAATTCTTGTTTCAACTCTGTCGAGAGATAGCAAGCCTTAATACCATGAGGAGTACTCATTTAAAACTACTATTGAGAATTTGCTTAAAAAATTTTAGTTTCTCATTAATATGAGAAGACTCTAGGAAGCAACTTTAGCTATTATCACTTTGTTTTAATGAGAAATATTTAGTAAAAAATCTTATAGCCCTTCACAAATATGATAGTGATATAAATATCTAATACTTATTAGAGCATAAAGGAGATAATTACACAATTACTTTAGCATTAGAAACACTAAATATGTGAATTGCCACAAAAAGATTCAAATATTGAGAATAAATGATATAATAAATATTAAAATTTATTTAAATTTAAATTAAAAAAAAACATAATAATTCTTAATTAAGTTTTAGACCTACTAATCTAAGATTTCGTTAGAAAACAACTTTTTTACATTTAGCTTCCAAAATCACATATTAAAAGTTTACTATTTATCTTGAGTCACATATTTTTTTTATCCTTTAAAAAATAAACTATATCTAAAAGATATAACTTCTTATTATCATTTTAAAAAAACTATTATTTTCTATATTATAAATTATATTGAAAATTGTTCCCAATACAATAATTCTTAATGCCTCTATTTTTAGACATTTATTTCATATTACTTTATATAATAACGTTTTTATAGTGTAATTTACACATAAATTTATTTTAGGGAATGCTATAAGATGTAGACGGTGTTCAAGATGAAGTCTACGTTTTTCGGTGCTTCTTTAATAACAGTATTTTAAAATATAAAAAATAAAAAAATAAAAAATAGCTGGTTTTTAATTCAAAATTAATTAAATAATGGTCGCAAACAATCCTAAGTAAATTTATATTTTAATTAAAAATTTTAAAAAACCATTTTAAATATTTGAAAAACTTTAGTGTTACTTTATTACAGAGGGCTGCCATATGTGTACCCAGCTTCTCTATAACTATCTTTCGAATGCCATCCAATACTTTCGTTACAGTGTTCAACAATAGCATCAGTAGCATGCTGCTGCGGCTGTGGGCTTGAACACAACGACCCAGATCCATCCAAGCTCACGTGACGGGCCACTGTAGGAGTTAATGTGCTTCTGGAACTGTATTGGACTTCTGTGCTGGCAAAGATTGTGACTTTCTAATAGATGAGTATTAATTACTCACTGTTTTTATTGATAATTAATTTTCTTTGTACTATTAAAGAAATTATTTTTATTTTTATGTTTAAATTAATTGAAAAATGCAAGACCAATAGGTGAGCTTTGTCCATCAAAATGATGGAAGCTATAGAGTGTAGAGTACATTTTTAAAGCCGATCAAGAATATTTATTTTTTTGAATTATCTTTGTCGTCCCGGCGTCCAGTTTATTTGTTAGGACCCCACAGGTTGAATTGTGAATAATATAGTTGTGATTGGAGAGTATTTTATCATTATTTTGTTATGGGATTATTGTTGCTGGTAGTGAATTTATTAATGTATTTGATTAAACTTTTAATTATGGGTAAAAATTTAGTTTATATATTTAATTTGAATTGAATTGGTTTTATTAATTTTATTGGACTTATTTTTAAATTCTATTTCAATTCAGAATACATATTTTTCGTGAGAATCTAATACATATTTTGTTAAAATATTTTTTGATTTGACTTGTTTAGAGTCAAACTATTATTTTCTTATTAAGTATTAAGAAGGTAAATATATTTGATTAAATCATCTTTACTATTTATTACTATATGTGGGCAAATATTATTTGCACTCTCAATATTTATTCATTTTATAAATTTGATAACATTATTTTCATTTTTAGTAATTATATCTTAGTTAAAACTACAATAAAATAGTTAGTTTATAAAAAATGCTCTGCTTTAGGGTTTCGGACTTTTTTCTCCAGCCGCCGCCTTCTTTCTTTTCGATTTCGTCTGTGAGAGATTTTTTGTTTATCTTAGCTCTGGTTTCGTGTTTTTATGGCGGCTTCTGTATACGCAATCCTTGTTTTCCATGAATGGGAAGTAACTGGCTCCTGTATTGTCGTTCAAGGATGCGGTTTCTGTATTTCTCATCCTCCTTGTCCTGCTACTTGAATTTTTCTTCCCCAGTCGAGAACTTCGCGTGCTGGTTTATTCGTTGAGGATTTGATAATTTAGTGTTCGCTTGCAAGCCGTTTTGAGTTCGCTTTGGGTTGGCGTTTGTTCCGGGCAGAGTACCCTTGTTTTGATAGCCATATCTTGGATAATTTTTTCTTGTTAGTTTTTAAAGTTGATGGAGATTTTCTAGTAACTTGCTTCAATATCTCGAGAATGTTTTGAGGAAACTTGTAGATATAATTTTTGATTATTAGCAGATTTTTTTCCCATTAAGACCTTATTTTGTTCATAAAATTGTTATATGAAAGTTTGGTTGAAATGTTGACTCACCATTTGGAGTTGAGTTGTGTATCTTCTCCTATTGTGCCGATTGTTGCGGTCTCTTTCCTCTTCTAGGCCTTCAATATTGTATTTTACTCCTAGAGTTATACTCTTTGGTCTTAGCTCTCTTTATTCGGTGTCTCCCCTTAATTCCGACTGAGCGACGCATCTGGGTCGCGGCCTTGTCAGGTGTAGCTCGTATATTGTTGAGTTTGGGATGTTACCAAGAATCACATATTGATGCGAAGATATGGGTTGCATTTTTGTGGAGATCTGGGTATTATTCAGATATGTTATATTTGATGAAATTCACAGTTTTTGGTAATTCATTGTACGTTCGACTCTTTAGGTCATTCTAATGATTGCGCTTGTCAATGTTTGCACCCGAGATCCGTATGTATTTCTAATGTACGATTAAAGAATCATGTGGAGAAGCTAAGTGTGTAGGTAACCTTGTTGTTGTTTGTATGTCTACAAAGAATATAGCTTATGTTTGATGGTCGAATGTGCTTTGGAGTCGGTTGTGCATGTTATTGATTCCTGATGGGGGTGGGGGGGGGTGGGGGGGGGGGGTAAGATCAGACTTTTAAAAGCAACGCTGTTGGTTGTTGTTGGATAAATCTATCGAGGAGTACTTGTACTGGTGGAAAAATGAGTATGCGTTGAGAGCCCGGAAATTCATTGTCTCCTAATTGCTGTGCTCTTTTTTTCCTTGCGTCTGTCGGTAAGCTGTATCATTTGGCGGATGAATGAGGGTATTTTTCGGTGATCATTCTTCTGAGCTGCGATTCGCATGATGGTGAGGCTTGTTTTCTAAATGTTGTGTTTGCAGGAGTAGTTCCTACCGGAGTGGAGATGGGCTGGTACGTTGAGGGTTGACGATATTTGTTGTTCGAAAATCAGAGTAATGGTGAACGTTTGGTCTCGTGTGGGGAAATAAACTGCTAATATGGAGTGTGTAGCGCGAATGTGAGTATATTATTCTTCGAATTTGGTCTAGTGTGCCTGTGAATTGTCTAATGAATCCATAATTTTGTTGTTGGGGTTAGATGTTGATAACACCCAAGTAGTCCGTGTAGTGGATAAGATTTTCAAGCTGATTTTCGCATCATTCATTTTTCTTTTTTTTTCTTTTTCTTCTTCTGTATCCGTTTAGTTCGTATCTCATAGATATACTTCAGAGCAGAGATTGAATTACATGGTACAGAATTAAGACAACAGCATTCGGATTATACTATAATTCGACATTCATAGTACGAATATCAGAGAACAATCAAGAATAGAGTCCAAATGAAATAACTTGACACTAGTCACACTAGGCTACAAAAGAAACTCACCCCAAGGCTACAAAACAAAAGCTGGAACTTCTACAGAAATGCTTCAGACTTGAGGCCCTGCACCGAGAATGATTTTAACCACATTAATGACTCACAAAGCCAGCAGTGTGTTCACCAATGTCATACAAGCTGAATTCTAAAGCATTGTACGATCGGAATGTACAAATATGCCAGGGTCTTAATTCAGTCAAGTCAGCTATGACCAATGTATCTATCAAGTTTACGAAATCAATATCAAGCGAATCAATCACATACTCAAATAGTCATATGAACGGCATGGGCACAAGAATCGTCACAGCTTCAAATAGCAATAATTTCTTTCAGTCAAATTATCTAGTTCATTCTAGCCCTTTTTTTATGCAATCAATTTATATCAGTTCATATCTAGTCTGTGTTCTGTCTAGGTCAAATTATTGCATCTATTATTGATTTTTCATTTATTCATTGAATATCTATTAGTCAAAGCAGATCTATTATATCTACAATCAATACAAGCTGACTCGTGTCAGATACTATCTTGCCAACAGTCAAATACTAAATTTATTTGTCGAATGAATTCTACGACGGATTCTATGAAGGACGTACGTACGATGTACTAAGTAGGGAAAATCCTCAGTCAATAAAGCACTTTCATCAATTATATATCAATCAGCTCAAGTCCCAATAAACTGAACGAGATCCAGTATCGGCTATAAGATCAAAATTGTAAAAATCAAAATCATATATGAAATCTATTCAGGCAAAAGAATATCAATTTCACCAGATATTATCAAACCAATACGGTGCATGCGACATCAACCCGGATAAAACGGCATCGACGAGTCAATGTACGGCACGACGAATCAATTTATTCGTTATATCAAACCTATCGGATAAGTTTGTGGTAAACTTTATTAATTATTAAAAATTTCTTTGGTTCTTTTCATATTTTTTGTAAATTTTTTTTTTAAAAAATTTTTAATTTTTAATATGGCTGGTAATTTTCTTCTAATTTATTTTTTTCTTTTCATTTTATTAAATTTTTTTTTTTTTTTTTATATTTTTTTTTTTTTTTTTTTTTTTTTTTTTTTTTTTATCTTTTATCTTATCAAACTTGGAATTTTCTATTGGTGGATATTTTTCTATTTTTTTAATTAATTTCTTTTAATTTAATGTTAAATTTCTTATATTTTTCTTTTAAAAAATTCTATTATTATGTCTATCAATTAATACTTCATAGGTCAATATCATATCTATATCAATGTCGATATCGGTATCTATATCGATACAATCTATTATTCATGTCGCTGTACGATATCATCAATACAAACAATCCATATTTCAAATATCGGTGCGGTGATCAATATCAATCTATATCAAAATCAGTGTCAATCTCTATGATCAAGAGCGCAGATCCATATCAATATTAGTGCGGTATCTATGAAATCATCAAGTCGAGAAAAATCAATCGCGAAAAGCATCTGATAAATCCAATAAATCCGTTAAAATCGATCAATCAATCCATTCCAGATTATTATACTTCAAAGTCTGATCAAATCAATCGAGAATACGATCAATTACATAGCAAGTCGAAATCAATGCATAAAATCAAATGGTATCAATGCAATTCTATGCCATCTATGCCGTCCATACGTCGAATTCCATTCAATATCAATATAAATATTCAATAATCAATTAGTAGTATCAATGCTCGATGATCAATCAATGAACAATCAATCAATGAAATCAATGAATGCCGGACGATTAAGCAATCAATTCGAATCAATATCAAGCATAACAGAAATCCATACGAATGCACATTGCAATCCATACAATGGTACTTACTCGACAAGCCACAAACACTAGCTATGATCTACCAGGTAACTGGCTACTATTATCAATAGTGCTGTGCTAGAACCGTATCTTGTTGATTAGAATCCGCACCGAGTTGGTTCTATCAGAAGAGTGTCACTCTTTTGCCCCTCGGACGCCCAGTCGCAATAAAACTCCATATAACTCCCAATCTTATATCGATGTCTATGATTTAAAGGAAAGCCGTCGGCCCACCATCCTGTACAGTTCAAATTATCTTCAACCAACGGTTCAACCGGTTTCCCACTGTCTTTCAGTATCATTAACAGTCAATGCAGAATCGATGCACATAATCAATAATAAGAAATCTAAAAACGATCATATTCAATTCTATGCACATATCAATTTCATCTATCAATTTCACCAAATCAGAAATCGTACGAAAAATCTGGCAGAGTAACCGGCAGTCTGGTCAAATACACAAAAATCTCCAAAAATTTACATTCACCAAATTAATACAGAACGTGCACAGCAACATTCTAAGACTAGTTCTCCTACTGCTCAAAACCAGTTCGGACTCATAATAAATTGCAGTAAAATTAAAACTCACGCAGAACCAAAACGAACCGGACGAATGTCCGCTAGAAAAATGACAAAAAACGTGCAGAATAATCAGTCTACACATAATCCAAAAGTTACGCGGTGAAATCTTTGCGCAGTACCAAACCGGTACGAAAATCGCTACCAAAACAGAATTCTGAGCCACCATTTCGCAAAATTCAAAATCTCTAAAAACAGAAGTAGGTTGGAATCCTATCGCGAGACAAACAAAATATTATCAACAGCAACGTGAACGACGAAAATCGCTCGCGGGCCCGAATCGGACTTTCTTCCATTGCTTTTCCGCGCCTTTTCTCTCTCCTCAAAATTACTGATTTATAAAAAGTTTTCTGCTCTTCCTCAAACGAGCTCATTTTTCTATATCATTCATGGGAGCGGCCCGGCCGATCGTCAATCGTCCCGGACGATCAGACCAAAAATGATCTACCTGGCAGGATCCCATAACTATCTCAGACGATATTTTCTACAGTGCAGAATTCGGGCCTGGACGATCTCCAATCGGCCCGGACGATCCTGGGAAAAATATCACTTCCCAGCAGAATACAAGCAACAGAAAGGAACGAGTTCACAGTAATCTGAAATTGGTTGTTGCGGCTTTCAAAGTGACTGGTAATTAATTTCGAGGAGAATCGGGTTTCGAATTGTCTTCAGATTCTGATTATGAGTTGGAGATGGTGCCTGAATAAGATCTTGAGGGAGATTTTGCGTGGGAAACTTGGAAACGTCGGAGGCTAAAAGAAGATGATTTGATTGTATTTCTTTATTTTTGCGGATTTCCGGTGGGTTGTTGCAGGCGATGATTGGCTGGGGTCCCCCTCCTCGTTGATTTCTTGTGGAACCGTCGGTGTTCGTTATCTTCTGGAGGTCCTTGCGAGGTCTCTGAGGATGATGGCTGTTTCTTGGCTCGATTGCTGAGCACCTTATTTGATGGTTTTATCTTTTTTTGTTTTGGTTTTTAAGCTCATAGGTTTACTTTCTTATATGTTGTTAGTTTAGTTGAGTTTCTGATTTGTGTGACTTTGGAACCATCTTTTTATTAATGATATTTCTGTTAGTAAAAAAAAAACTAAATAGATGTTATAATATAGGAAATTTAATTTAGGGTTCAATTTTAACTTCATATTGAATCATTAGTATAGTTTACATATAATTTATTTTACGATGCCTTATAATTATTTTATATTTCATATTAATATGAAAAATAAGCATGTTCCGGTTCGTTTTGCAAAACCATAACGTGAGGCAAATAGTTTCAAGAAGTTAAAATTCAGATA
>NW_021396248.1:0-310 GCF_001605985.2 Dendrobium catenatum
ATAATTTCATGTTTCCTTTGGGACAATTTTATTATTATTTTATAAGCAGATTTTTAATATATATATTTTTTGAAATCAACAAAAAATAGTAGGAAAATTAGGACGGCTTTCTTATAGTTTTTGAAGTAGCTTTTTAGTACTAGAAAGCTGCTTTAAGAAGCTTTAAGAAAGCCTTCTCAAATGAAGCCTTAGGCTTTGTTTGAGACAACTTTCTTAATGCTTCTTAAAGCAATTTTTTTAGTAAAAAATTAAAATTTTATATTGAACAACTTCTTTAAGAAGCAGTATGAAAGTCATTCCAAACAAAGCC
>NW_021396249.1:0-270 GCF_001605985.2 Dendrobium catenatum
AATCATTTTTTGCTCCCCCTGAATGTATTTACGATCACCAATTTTAAATTATAAGATAAATTTTTCCAGTAATCCAATTCATTTAAATTATTTTGGGTCACAGGGTAGGGAAAGTCGAATATTTTGAGAAAAAGCTAGTTTTGGGTGACTTCAGTCTATTTTCAACCAATTCTAAAAGTTGTTTTGCTCGAGAAAGGTTGTATTTTGCCTATCTCATTTTTTAAAAATATAAAAAATTACAAATTTCTCTGAGTTAAATTTTATTTATGT
>NW_021396250.1:0-747 GCF_001605985.2 Dendrobium catenatum
TAAATTTAAATATTATTAAAAATTAATAAGAAATACTTCTTTTTAAATCTCGCCCAAATATTGAATTCTAGATTCCTGGCGAACAACCGACCGTGTGATGCTCGAAAGGTCGCAGGAGGCAGATGACCCGCGTGAGGCGGACCTTGCTAGGCTCGAGGCAGACGAGCGTGTTGGTGTTCGCAGATTGTGCATGGAAGACACTCAGACTACATATGAAAGTTGACTAGACTACGGAATTCGTCGTAGGCTTGCAATTCAGCTCGAGCTCATTTACAGTGGGCCGAGCCGAGCTCGAGCTCGCCTTTTAAGATTGACTTGAGCTTGAGCTCAAGTTCGAGCTGATTTTCTTATCACATGTCGAGTTTGATAAGGACACTAGCCGAATCGACTCAACTCGTTTACAACCATACCCTAATCTTTAGATGTCGCTAGAGCCAAAGGAAAAATCAGGAACCAAGAAATTATAGCAACATAGAGATGGAAAAACCTAACTCTAGCCTCCAAACATACTTAAGCATACAAAATTAGGTCAAATCCCGTAGTATCCCCTTCTATTTGAATTTTGCCTACTAAATACTCTTTAATTTCCTCTTAATCAAGCTAGTTGACCCCCTCCATTAAGGGTTGCAGGCATGGGGGGTGGAACTTCGCTGTTCTTCTTATAAAATTGGACATGTTGGACCGATCAATCATCATCTTTTGTTATTTGATTGTATTTATGCAATTTTTGATAGGTGACAAAAGATT
>NW_021396251.1:0-310 GCF_001605985.2 Dendrobium catenatum
TACTTTTCTCAGGAATAGGGTAGTGTCTATGATCCCCTTAACAAACTCCCTTTTTAGTAAGAATGTGCTAAGCCTCTCAAACCAAGCTCTAGGTTTCTGCTTTAATCCATATAAGGCCTTTTTTAATTTGAAAACATGTTTGGGAAATTGGGAACTCTCAAAACCCAGGGGTTTTCTACAAACACATCCTCTTTTATTTTCCCATTTAAAAAGGTACTCTAAACGTCCATTTGGAAAAGCTTAAATCCTTTATAATAGGCAAATTCTAATAGCACTCTAATGACTTCCAATCAAGCTACAGGGGAAAAAA
>NW_021396252.1:0-397 GCF_001605985.2 Dendrobium catenatum
TGGATGATCGCCAAATCGTCCTGGCCGATGTGCTGGATGATTGGACACCATATAGCTATTTTTTAGGGCGATGTTTAGGACGATATTCCACAATTTATTCTGATAGTCTAGAATGATATATTATCATCTTGTATGATATGAACAAACTTCTTCTGATCATCTCAAATCGTCCCGGCTGATTAGGCTTAAATTGTACTGATCGTACAGGACGATATGTCTATCATCCTGGATGATAATGTCGGCAACTTGCATTAATAAGCTATTTTTGAGATCTTCTATTTAAGCTATGACAAGGCACTTTGTAAGTGTCTTTGGCAGTAATTGTAGCTTCGTTCTTGTGGGGGAAACGTGAAGAGAGAGCTTTAAAGGGAGTGAGGAAAGGGTGGAGTTTGTAGAG
>NW_021396253.1:0-362 GCF_001605985.2 Dendrobium catenatum
TAACGCGAGGTTATGCTTTCATTGGTTGATCATATACAAAGGGATGTAAGGTTTTGAAAATAACAAATGATCATATGGGATTCATTAAATACAGTACCATACATGATTAAATAGGTGATAAAAGATAGAAGTGGGGCAATAAGTAATTTTTGCTCATGTGAACAACCTAACAAGATTCTCCTTCAAATAAAAATCATTAATAATCACATATCAAAAGGTTTTCCCACCTAAGCTGGTTATACTAAAATGACCAAATAGCAAGATTTTTAGTGTTCTAGTGATAAATATAAATAATATTATATTTTATGTGTTAATTTATTAGTAAAAATGTTTTGTTATTTATATTCCATTAATAAAAAATA
>NW_021396254.1:0-792 GCF_001605985.2 Dendrobium catenatum
TTGAAGCATGTTTGATGATTGCTTAGGGGATGACTGGGTCCATTTCTTCCGATTATGATCACTAATTAATTAGACGTTGTTCTCCCTTACTCGTGATGTGGTACATCTTGTTCTAGATGTTAACATCACTTCTGAGTGGATTTTTGATCTTCTAGTAGAAAGTCAATCCACTACCTCCTTTAGTGACATAATTTCCCATGAAGATTTTGTCCTTAACTGCAAGAGCAATCTCTTTGGATGCATAAAATATTGCTTGTACTTCCCACAGGGTCCCATCAGTTAGCATGGGTGTTACCACTATGATTTCCTTTAGTAATCGTTAATATTTGATACGATTGTAATTCTTAGTGGCAAGTGTGTCCCCTCGCCACTTCTATTGCCTTTTCTTTGATATGAGATTATTCTCTCTACTTGGCTGTTTGTATATTCTATGTTTAGAAGGACGTACATCAGCTGATTACTCCATGTTATATATGATTTCAACTTACTTAAGAAAATTTCACTGGTATTTTAAATACTCATGGCCACGATGATTTGTCCTCTACCATGTGGTAACTAAGATATAAGCTCGAGATTTCTTAGATGATGAATTATTTACCTCTTTGTTTTTCTCACAGCACCACGCACATGTGCGTTGGGGGGTTGTTGAGTTTTCGCTTTATCCTACTGATAGACTTGTGGTCGAGTAGAGACTTCACTGTTTCGGGGCCTATGGCCGAGCGGAGGTGTTTTCTTTCCTGCCCTTCACCGACAGAACCATGGTCGGGTGATTGTTGAGCTTACCTTTATTCT
>NW_021396255.1:0-265 GCF_001605985.2 Dendrobium catenatum
ATTTTGAGCTGATTTATGTATGAATTTGTTTATAGATAATACAAATAATTTGATGTTAGTTATTGTGAAATTTATAGCAAAAGAACAAAATATTATGACAACTATTTTTTATGAAATTTTATATAATGCATCATATATTTTCTTGTAAGAAAACATATTTCTGACCATGTGGCCTTTCTTGTTAGAAGTTGGATGCTATTTTCTTCTGTTTTTTATTTTATTTTTTTTTTCATTATTCATAGGAACGTTCAATTCACGTTGAAGT
>NW_021396256.1:0-853 GCF_001605985.2 Dendrobium catenatum
TCTCGTCCGACCTCTCTCCATCCAAAATCCGCCGCCCTCCCTCTTCGTTTCCAACAGTAGCCACTGACTTATCCTGTCTTCAGTCGGAACCACACAACAAACCTCTGACGTGCGATCTGTCCCATCAGCTTCCAATCAAACCCCTCCAACATCGATCTGGCCTTGCCTGAGACCCCTCCAGCTCTTCGCACTCCCCACCCGTCTAAGGCTCCCACAAACCGGCCTTCCCACTGTTAACTTGCTGTGCGACTGTGACAATCGTGACGTCTACAATCGATTCGAATCACCAGCCGACCTCCTCCTTCAACAGCCAAATATACCTAGCCGGACGTACCTGACTGCTTGATCTGTCTCTTCCACACTGCTACAACTGACCCAAGCCTTTAATACTCAATCTTTTCATTTGCTTCCAGCCACGAAGCCTGATCGGAGACCTACTGCTTTGCCCGACATCAAAGTCCTCTCCTGCTCTTGCAATTGCTTCACACTACAATTCAATCGGCCGAATCCATTGGCAAGGCAGCTTGTCTGACCCAATTTCATCTAACTGACACTCTCTCACTACAGCCTGCCCATAAAATATCAAAACAGCCTCTCAGCAAACCTTCCTCCACTTCATCCCCACACTAGTAGCCTACTTAGACTTCCAAAACAGCCCATTTCACTCACACATTAACAATCCACTCCACCTCCATTTGACATCTCAACTCAACCAAAAATCAAAGCTGTGAGATTTGTTTGTTATGTCTTGTTTACCCCCTTTTTTAGTGTTTGTTAGTATTGCTAACAATTAACACAATTAATATTGTATTAATCAATTAATATTATATTGTTAGATGTCATACCATTATAT
>NW_021396257.1:0-898 GCF_001605985.2 Dendrobium catenatum
AGAATTCAATGTGTAAGGCTAAGGTTTTGAAGTTGAAAGAGAACAAGAAGCGCTCTCTCCCTACAAGTAGTGATTTTGAGTTAAATTGGTATCTAAGCTCTAAAAGATTGAAGGTAGCATATGATGTATTTAACACAACTGCCTGTAGCAGAAATAATGCGGAGGAGAAGTGCGGAGGAGGGGTGGAAGTAGTAGAAGATTTTATGGAAGTAGAACGACCTATGATGCCTTTGGATTTGCTTATGGATGGTGTCATTAGATTGATGGACAGTTTGAGCCTGGTCGGGGACCTTCATTCAGATATGAGTGTTCATTCAGACATGAGTGTTGATCATATCGCAAATGTCTTGATGGATTTGAATATGGTTGATCGTATGGATATGAGTGTTGACGACATCACTAATCTTATGACAGGTTTAAGCTTGATTGAGCACTCAGATCACAAAATAAATACTTGTATTGAGGACATTATAAATCTTATGAAAGTTTTAAGTTTGACATGTATAAGAGAGAGTGCTTCTGTATTGAGACTTAATTCATTGATTAGTTCAATATACTGATTTTTTTTTTATATTTAAAGGATGTAAAAATTTACATGTTTATGAAATTGTAATGTTAAATTGTATCAATAATATAAATATTTTCCTTTATACTTCTTCAGTTAGCTTTTAACTGCATTTTTCTATTCAATATCGTGATTATATATGTTTTTTTGAGTTTCACCGACTTTCAAATAAATTTCTAAGTAAGCCAAACAAACTTATTAGAATTCTTTCGATGGGATTTTCTCTTTCTTCATAATAAAATAAATTAATAAAAGCTTTAATTTTTAAACTTTAGGTAGGAGAATATATAGCATAAGAAAAAATTTAAATGAAGTTAATTTGGAGCCTTTAAA
>NW_021396258.1:0-427 GCF_001605985.2 Dendrobium catenatum
CGATTTTTCTCTCGCTCACCGACCCTCTCTCTTCATTTTCTCTCATGCTCGCACAAGCACGAAGCAGCCTAGACGACTCCCCCTCTGATTCTCGGTAGAAGCTCCCAGGAGAAACTCCATACTCTCAATCTCGCTCTCTCTGGACTCTGGTTCGGAAGCAGCTCAATGCCAAAATGGCTCTCGGCTCCCGATCCCTCTCCGTGCTTCTCGTTTCTCCTCCCCGATCGCAAGAGGACCGAAGGCTCTCCCGTGCCTCCTTCAGTCGGAACTCAAGAGCTGAAGCTCTTGCCCTCTCTCCCTCTCCCGCGTGAGCCAAGGGGAGACCGGACCCGAGCCCACTGCTCCCGTCGCCCCTCGCACGACAGGACTGAACCCGACGGCAGTCAGCTATCCCGACACCACCTGGACGGAGCCCGATCTCCCTCTC
>NW_021396259.1:0-210 GCF_001605985.2 Dendrobium catenatum
AAAGATGACATCGTACAATATGATCTATTCAGAAAAATTTTGAATTCATCGGGATAAAAGGGACTCGTCCAATTCGTACTATGGACAGCCTATAAACGAAGACGCATCATTGGTTTTTCTTTTTTATTGTTTTATAATGTAGCTTTCTAGCAAAAAAAAATTTGAACAATAATTTTTTTACTAAAAAGCCGCTTTAGAAAACATTAAGAA
>NW_021396260.1:0-300 GCF_001605985.2 Dendrobium catenatum
AATTCTGATATCATTAAGACAGTCCAATATCTATTGAATGGTGCATGATCGTAGGAATCAAGATCGACCGTCCATTTGAACCACTCCCATTTCCTCATAAAAAGGGGGGAGGAAGCCAAGAGAGAAGAAGGAAGAGAAGGAAGAAAGCTCTAGCCGCCTGGCTCCTCCTCGACCACCGCCGGAGTGCTGTCACACCACCGCCGTAGGTCTGCCGCACCACCGCCGGACCACCAAGGGACGCCGGAGTGTTGCCGCACCATCGCCGGAGTTCTAACGCACCACCGTCGGACCATCAAGGGA
>NW_021396261.1:0-211 GCF_001605985.2 Dendrobium catenatum
ATTTTATATATTTCTCAATTATCAGAATTTTTAAAATCAAATCAATTTTTATATCAAAGCTTCTTATTTTTAATTTTTTCTTGCACATTAGGATTCCACCACCAACTATAAAAGTATGTGACTAGAGAATTTTAATGACAAATCGAAGTGCATGATTCATAGTTCTTATAAACATGATAAATGCATCAGATAATTTGATAGGCATGACTGA
>NW_021396262.1:0-1091 GCF_001605985.2 Dendrobium catenatum
CCCTAGGGCCTATGTGAAGCAACGAAGTCGAACGGCAACGTCGAAGGAGTCCGAGCCTCCTTTTTTTCTATTTCTTTTCCTCTTTTATAGATTAAGTCATTAACTAGCAGTTATTAGCATGAAGAGCAACGCCATTTGACGAGGTGGGGTCGGTGGAGGCAACGAAGAGATGTATCGGTTCGATTTTTTTTTGTTCTATATTTTTATACAATCAACAAATCCTTCCAAAAACTTTAAAAGTTCTAGAAATAACAAACAAGCAGTTACATTTTCATATTCATATAGACATATACATATAAAACCATAAAACTTAAAAAGATCATCAATAACAGGTTCAAATCACACATATACCTACTCTGAAATTAGGTTACTAATATAATATATGAAAGCTTTAAGGATAAAAAGGTCCTTCAATGCTTTTGTAGTACGATGCGAGTGCGTGCTTAAAGTTGAGTTTGTGTTGGACAACAACCAAATTTTTGTGAAAACCAAAGCTGGACACATTGCCAATCTGCAGCATCAAGAAAGTTCTTCCTATGTCTACCAAACAGAAAACTCAGATTGTTGTATGTCTTGATCAGGAATGCATCAGCCTTGGAATCCTATTTTCTATAAAGGATGGACTTATCAATGTCAGTCATTGGGTTAGCCACAATCTCCTCGAACGATCCATCATCGCGATGTCTAATTTCAACATATTCAGCCTTCAGAGTGTTAATCGGTGCTAGATATGCTACACAACGCGAAACCTCCCTTTGCACATATTTCCAGCCTTCCTCATTCATACCCGCTCTATCCCTGTAAGATGGATACCTCATAAGATCCCGGTGTGTCTCCCATAGTTTGCAGTCCACCTTATCTGACCAAGAATGTACACAACGCCAGTAGATTTCATTCGTTCTAGCCTTCTCCTCTAACACATCAACAATTTGAAATACTAAACATCTATGAACTCGATTGCTACCCTCCATAATCAACTGATTTGAATAAACTTTTTCAATCACATATTTTCTGCTTTGATACATTTTTATATGAATGCAGGATACTAGTTTTTTTTTATCATAACAAGTAAATGATAGTCAATTTATAGA
>NW_021396263.1:0-355 GCF_001605985.2 Dendrobium catenatum
TGAAAACATATATAATATTAGAATTACTTACAGTGATATGAGAATTTCTACAGAAGCGACAAAGCGATCCAGCCGCTAAAAATTGACTTTCTCCCCTTCTTCCCATTGTGTCTTAATTCAAAAAGAAATTTAGATTTCTTTCATTTTCAATTATTTTCAAAAATTTGATTATTACAGGTACAATATATTTGAAGTACAATCTCTAGGACCACCTCGCATTAAGGAAAAAATTATGATGCATGTGTGAAAGCACTTAATTTTTTAAACAGTTTTTTTGATCTACAGAAGTCAATAATTATTTTAGGAGTCATTATAAGTTCAAATAAAAAAATGTCTTCTCTAGAACATTTATAGT
>NW_021396264.1:0-260 GCF_001605985.2 Dendrobium catenatum
GTGGATCCTTTTAAGGACTATGTAACCTCAATTTTGATATTAACACGTAGGCCCCTCCGCGGGTTTTAATTAAAAAAAAATACATATATGGAATACATTCCTTTCATTTTTTTAAGTTAGAAAAATAGTTCCCTTAAATAATTAAATATGAACTTGAACAATTGAGCGCTCAAATTTTATGATGAGGTCAGAAAGTTTATTGTTCATTAAAGAATTAATTGAAATTCAAGGATCAAGATATAATTAGTTAGGTGATAGAA
>NW_021396265.1:0-473 GCF_001605985.2 Dendrobium catenatum
TTCATATGCATTTGTAGTGGACCGCTGTATCCACTACTAGCTTTTAGAAAATGTTTGCAGGAGATTCATTCTTTCTGCATCATATCCACCCTTTCACCAATCTCAGGTGGGTTTGATGTCTGGATTTGTTTATAGAGGATGGGTTTTTGACTATCTAGTAGTAGTGCTGCCTTCTCAATCAACAGGCATTTCATATTCGTTGTAGGAGTTCGTTGCATTCATCTTTCGTGTGCATCGAGATTTCATCTCATACTTGAAACTTGTTATTAGCTTGGACGACTGTGCACTTAGATCTTGATTTGTTCATTCATCCAAAGTACCAATTCTATGTATTCCATCGGACCCGAGTTCAAAGTTCAACTCATGCTTGAGTCTCCCTCATTGTCCTTGAAAGTGTGGTGCATTTAACCTCATAGGAACTATTGTAGGAGTTCGGTGTATTCAAGCTCCTGATGAACCTCTCCTATTTGAAT
>NW_021396266.1:0-331 GCF_001605985.2 Dendrobium catenatum
AGGACCACTACCTCCCTCCCAAGGATCTTCCCCTTTATCTTCATCATATAGCTAGGAGTAAATCCCAACACAGAATTGAGGGAGACCTCGGCTACCTCCAACTGGGGATCAATCTGCTCCTCATCAGAATCATCTCACTCTTCACGCGCCTCGTCTATATAGACGGTGAGAGCCCGAAGGGCGCGATCCTTGCACCTGTGCCCAGGAACAAACTTCTCCTCACATCTGAAATAAAGGCCCTTGGTCCTCTTCTCCTGCATCTCTTCCTCAGTAAATTTCTTGAAGCTTCCAGCAGATCTGGTCACCCCGCTCTTCTCCTTTCCACTCTCCC
>NW_021396267.1:0-249 GCF_001605985.2 Dendrobium catenatum
ACACTATCCCTAGTGTTGGCAGAGAACCATCATCCTTTCACACTCTCCCAGTGTAGGCAGTGAACCCTTCGTCCTTTCACACTCTCCTAGTGTGGGCAGAGAACCCTTCTTCCTTTCACACTCTTCTAGTGTGGGCAGAGAACCCTTCGGCTGTTCACACTCCTAAGTATGGGCAGATAACCCTTCGGTTATTCACACTCTCCAAGTGTGGGCAGAGAACCCTTCAGCTGTTCACACTCTCCAGTGTCG
>NW_021396268.1:0-349 GCF_001605985.2 Dendrobium catenatum
CCAAGTCCGCAGCACAAAGCACAGGACAGAAGGATCAAGATCTCAGGGCTCTAGCAGAAATTGCAGAAGGAGCATCCCCGACGACATCTACAAATGTCCCTGAAGACTGGGGGCATTTTAAATATTTATTTGGATCGACATCGCGCTGCGTGCCGAGATCCCCAAATAAATATTTAAAATTTCAACAAGATGTCAACCATCTATGGATACATCTAGAAGCGCAGTGGATAAAGAATAGTGTGACATCCAAACGACTTTTGGAGATCCACTAAATGGATACCCTAGTGTGACATCCAGACCAAATATCTAGAGATCCACAGGGTCAATCAGCATGCAACAAACGTGGCCC
>NW_021396269.1:0-352 GCF_001605985.2 Dendrobium catenatum
GGCACCAATATTTATGAATTCTGTTAGGGAACTATTCGACTCCCCAAGAGAAATATTTAGGGATGAATGACTCCAAAGAGGTAGACCTTGGTAGAGCCTATCCAACGGTGCCCAATCAACCGGCAACGTTGCCTCCATCATCCTAGAAATAACTTTGGATGGGCACTAGAGAGTTTTTGAAGAGACTCTAACTTAGCTGGGGTTGTACCAAATCGTTCTGGCCATGATTTGACCATACAAACAATCATAAAATGGCTCATCTCTCTAGAGATTGGTTGTAAGTTGATCGTACAATCAAGTCTTAAGACACCTACTAAATCTAGTCTAATCAGATTGGATTCTAAGCAATACT
>NW_021396270.1:0-201 GCF_001605985.2 Dendrobium catenatum
CTTTCCCTCTTTTACTCTCTCTCTCTCCCTTTCTCTCTCTACCTCTCCCCCTCCCTCTCTCTCCCTCTTGCACTCTTTCTCTCCTTACCCTCTCTTGCTCTCTCTTACTCTCTCTCTCTCTATCTATCTCTCTTTCTTTTGCTCTCTCTCTCTCTTGCTCTCTCTCTATTTAACCCTCTCTCTCTCTCTCTCTCTCTCTCT
>NW_021396271.1:0-853 GCF_001605985.2 Dendrobium catenatum
GTTGTTTGCTAGTCGCTACCACTACTAGTTGCTATCATTATAGCCCTCACTGTATGTCATCAGTGCTACTATAACCATCACCACCATTGTCATCATCATTGCCAACTTATACCATTTTCATTAAATTTAAAACAACCCATATTGAAGTATCAAATATATTTTTACTCATATCAAAATATAAATAAAAAATAAGAACAAAAAACTAAGACTAAAATTGATCCTAATGCCCTTGAAATTATTGACTTGTAACTTATGAAATATTTGGGATAGTTTTCGCACTGTTTTACTGTTCAAACAACAACCACAAATTCATTTACATACTATTTTCTCATTATTTTTCAAAATTTTTATTTGCAACCATTGTAGTTAAGTTGCTATTCGTACAACATCTTCACGACAACAATCATAAATTATTGCAGCCATCCCAATAATGCCTTAGGCTTTGTTTGGAACAGATTTTTGACAACATTCATTGTAAGAAACAGTTAGTAAAAAAAAAAGAGTGTTTAGACGTTAGATTTTTCAGCTTTATTTCAAACATTGAAAAAGTACTTTTAAAATTGTGATTGCTTTTAAAGAAAAACAAAAGAGTTGAATATGTCTCAAATAAAGCCTTAACTAAAAATTTATCATATATATTAATTTTTACTTATTTTTGTATAGCTTACATAAATAGAAATAAAGCAAGAGTTTAGTGTTAAGCCAACTTAAACGGCTATAAAGCACTAATACTTCATAATAATAATGCAAGTCTTGTTACACATACAAAATATATTTATTTGTTGGATAAATGTAGACTTATTTAACACAATTTATATATCTGAATAAAAAAAATATATTAATAAACACATGT
>NW_021396272.1:0-421 GCF_001605985.2 Dendrobium catenatum
AGGTCCATAGGATGCTGATAGAAGACTTACTCCTAATGGATAGATTAACTGGGAAACCAAGATAAGGAATACCTGACCTTGGGTCAAAGGAAGGGCATCACCCAACCTTAGGCCTATAGGATGCTGATAGAAGACTTACTCCTAATAGGCAGATTAACTGGAAAACAAAGGTAGGGAATACCTAACCTTGGGTCTAAGGAAGGGCATCACCCAACCCTAGGTCCATAAGATGCTGATGGAAGACTTACTCCTAATGGACAGATTAACTGAAAAACCAAGGTAGGGAATACCTGACCTTGGGTCTAAGGAAGGGCATCACCCAACCCTAGGTCCATAGGATGCTGATGGAAGACTTACTCCTAATGGACAGATTAACTAGAAACGAAAGTAGGGAATACCTGACTTTGGGTCTAAGGAAGGG
>NW_021396273.1:0-1597 GCF_001605985.2 Dendrobium catenatum
ATGGACTATCAATTTATCATTGATAAAATTCTAAGAAGCTTAACACTTGGGGAGCAAAATTTATCTCTCTTGCGGGAAGAATTACCCTTGTCAAATCGGTAGTGCTTTCTCTTCCGACCTTGCATTCCACTATTTCTTTAATTCTAAAAAGCATATTAAATGAAATTGATAAGATTTGTTGTGGATTCATTTGGAAAAAAATTAATGGAGGTTTGGGACTTTATTATGTGAGTTGGGATAAACTATGTGAGCCTTTGGAATATGGAGGTCATTGATTGCGATCTTGTTCTGCTAAAGTATCATGTTTAAGAGCAAAGCTAGCATGGAAATTTCTTGCATATGGTGTTGTACCCAAAATATGGCTCGGTTTGGAATAATGAAGATGGAAAGATGACAGGATCTGTTGCATGGAAAATTATCAAAGATGGAGGTAAAGCTCTTAAACCAATTATAAGATAGAGTCTAGCAAATGGTTAAGCATTTGATGTCTTTGAAGATATATGGATTTTAGATTAATGCTTAAATAGGTGGCCAACATTTGTAAAGCCTCTTGAAATCAGTGAAGAATCTAAAATGCTAAACAGTTTCATTTCTAAATCTAAATGGGATACTATAGAATTAAAAAAGTATTTTGGAGAAGACTTGGTGAAACTTATTAGTGGGATTGAGATCTCTAATATCCGGAATTATGATATTCTGGAACTGATTAACAAAGAATTTGGGAAATCTATTTCTTCAATGGGGTTAGCTGAAATGGTGCAACATGTTAGCAGTAACAAAATCTGGAATTGGCTGAGGAAGAGTAAGTTAAATGCTCATTTAGATATCTTCTATTGGAGAATTTTCAATAAAGGATTACCTACTAATCATTTCCTTATGTATAGGAAGCTCCAAAGGAACAATCAATGTCCCAGAAATTGTAATGATGTGGAAGATATTGACCATCTAGTTAGCAAATGCAAAAAGATTAAAGAAGTGTTAACAAATTAACGAATGGGGCTTTGAATTACCAGAATTCCATTCGCTGGAAGAGGTTTGCAAATGGTTGGATCATCAAAATGCTTTCATGGTTAATATGTTATGCAATGTAATTTATTTTTCCTGGAAAGAGAGGAATGTATTGAATCATGTTAAATCTGAAAAAATGTTTTTTGTTTATCCCAGCAGAATTTGTTTGTGCTGCTGGATCATATAATGCCTTCAATTATTTGAGTTCGGGCCAGTTGGGTGCTAATCAGCAAATGCTGGTTCAAAATTCTTGGCATCCTCGTCCACCTGATTGGATCAAAGTTATTGTTGATGCATCTTTATTACCATCATATAAAGGAGGAATTGGTGGAGTATTTAGAGATTATAAGGGAAGATTCCTATCATCTCTTGGTAAACAATGCACACACTGGGATATCTCTTACTTGTAGCTTTTAGCAATAACATCTATCAAAGATATTTTTAAGGATTGGATGCTAGAGTACAAAGGGCTCATCATTAAAAGTGACAATGTCAATGTCATCAAAGTCATTGATAAATCTTTCAAAAATTTTAGAATAGTTAATTATGTTCTATCCTTTACTAAAGAGTTTAATTTTGTCATTTTTAA
>NW_021396274.1:0-240 GCF_001605985.2 Dendrobium catenatum
TATTCTAATGAATAAACCTCACAAGAGCAAAAAAATTTGTTCACCATAGTTTACAACCACCTATACAAAATATTGCCATCATCCCAAATGAATCCCAAGTCAAATACCTTTTTTTTTATTTTTTGGTAAAAGTCACACCAACCTACATGTTAATATAAGCAAATATTATAAGTCCTTAAAAGAGATCTCAAACTCACTATTTCTTAAAAGAGTTATAGCTAAAAAGAAAGGAATCAAATA
>NW_021396275.1:0-289 GCF_001605985.2 Dendrobium catenatum
ACAGAGAATGACTCTTAAAGCCTGAAAAGCTTTGTTCAGGGAAAAATTATTAGGTGCTGAGTGTGACCAAGTGCGGGTACCGCTAGGTACCCAATACTTGTGCGGACGGTTCTCCCCGTCCGCACTCCGTAGCTAATAATCTATCTTGTTCATGCCATACCAATGCTTCTTAACAGTTACCCCTACTTGTTCAACACTATACTTGGATTCTGCTCTTCTAAAAGGAACATCGGCCCTCACAATTCCGTCTCTATCTACCAAAACTACCGGAAATGTTTCAAAAAAGGTA
>NW_021396276.1:0-243 GCF_001605985.2 Dendrobium catenatum
TAAAATTTCGGTTACAGTGAACAATTGCATATTACTGAAATGTTAATGGGCTTAAAATAGTGAGTTGCTTCCATGACTTTAATGTTTTTAATAGCCTTAGCTATGCTCATAATTATTCCAACATATGAATTAACTTTAGATTTCATTTATGATATCATTAACATTATTTGTTTTATGAATTAGGTAAACTAATAGAGAAACATTGATAAATAAATGAATTATTTTATTTGCTCAATATATTTA
>NW_021396277.1:0-207 GCF_001605985.2 Dendrobium catenatum
ACATTCATTCACAGCATGGCCATGCATCTTACAAAATGAGCAAAAAATAGGTAGATTTTCCATTTCAACTTTTTGAAAGTAACCTTTAACCTCTGAGCCAATCCAAATTTCCGAAGGATATTTTTTAGAAACATCAAGTTCAACTAAAACCCTAGCCACGGACGGCCTGGAGACCGACGCAGTGGCTTGGTCAGTTTGTAAAGGACG
>NW_021396278.1:0-331 GCF_001605985.2 Dendrobium catenatum
GCCCTGAATTTGTGCTGGCCGATATTTATCATCCAGAAGTAACTAAGGTTTTTTCAATAGATCATCCTGGTTGATCCTGTGATCGTCCAGGACGATATGATCGTATCAATCATTCTTAATTACCTCCTTGATTGTCTGATCATTTAAAGCATAATTGTGAATATCGTCCAGGCCGATCCAAGATCGTCCTAGCCGATTACCAAAAATATAGAATATCTTAATTATTTATGGCAGCAATTTCTTTCTATTTTTAGCTTATTTTCCTAGCTGATACAAGTATCATCCAGGATGATTTGTTAATGACGGCTGCCTTAATTAAGAATCCTGAATA
>NW_021396279.1:0-270 GCF_001605985.2 Dendrobium catenatum
CATTAGAGTGCTAGGGATTGAACTGGCTCAGTTGGAAAGTGTTGATATTATCTACCTCATGATGACCTTTTTTAGAGATTTTGATGAGATGGAAAACTTGAAGGACTTTATATTATCGTAGGAATATGTTAGTGGTCTATTAATATTTATTTACATGATTTGATTTGCTCACAATCTAAATATTTATTAATTATATATTAATCTTGATATAGAAATTTATAAGATTTTTTATTAAATAAATTTTATAACCTTCTTTGATTTTATAATTAT
>NW_021396280.1:0-239 GCF_001605985.2 Dendrobium catenatum
ACCCAAAATATTTCCATTTAAAACAATAAAATAAGGGAAAATAAAAGGCCAAAAGGCTGCTAGGAACAACAGCCAAAAGGGCAACAAAAAGGGACAGAAAGGGGCACTCACAAGGATCGAAACAAGCGGCCACAAGGGGGAAACCGGAACAAGCAACCAAAGGGAATGGAACAGTTAGCCAAAGGGGAACCGGAGCATGCAACCAAAGGGGAACCAGAACAGGCAACCAAAAAGGGGGG
>NW_021396281.1:0-252 GCF_001605985.2 Dendrobium catenatum
ATATTAAGTCTAGATTGGTTAACCTCATTAGTCCCCTCATAGGTTATACAAAGTCTATCCCATATGTCCTTTCCACTTTTGCAGGTGTAAACTTGCATGTAGTCTTCTGATTTTAAAGCACAAAAGAAACTATTCAAGTATTTTGCATTTAGTTGTGCTAAGTCACATTCTTCTACTTTCCAGTCAGTAAATGGGGTTTCAACTATAACTCTATCAACTAATCTAGTTGGTTTTGTATACCTTTTCTGAACT
>NW_021396282.1:0-228 GCF_001605985.2 Dendrobium catenatum
CTCTGGGGAGTGGATGTAGGTCTGGTTTATACCGAACTACTATAAATCTTGTGTCATTTACTTTACTGCTTTTTATTTTTTGCATTTTACTTTTGTTTAAAAACTTTGTGGTTGAAAAACTTTTTCTATAAAAATTTAATAAAAAAATTTTCATTTCGGCTCAACATCTTGTTAAAGTGGGTTCATTTTTTAAAAAAAATACCAATTCACCCCCCTCTTAGTAGCCTT
>NW_021396283.1:0-509 GCF_001605985.2 Dendrobium catenatum
AGCATGGAATATGTTATCATTTCAGCGATGATTTTGAAAACTAAGAGAAGAAAAAAAAAACGCAAAAGAAAGTAAAACACTCCAAAAACCAAAAAATGAAAAAAAACAAAAACAAAAGAAAGTAACTAAAAGATCAAGTTTCATTCAGTTATGTCAATCACATCCAATCTGGTCCTTAAAGAATTGAAAGTGTCGAAGGCCAGTGGTTTAGTAAAGATGTCAGCCAATTGATTTTTTAGTTGTCACATGGTGTAACTCAATGTCTCCCATAGTCACATGATCTCTAATGAAGTTATGCCTAATGTCAATGTGCTTAGTCCTTGAATGTTGGATATGATTCTTAGATATGCATATGACACTAGTGTTGTCACAAAAGATTGAGATGGTGCCTACAGGTAATCATAAATCCAATACTTGTTGTTTCAACCAAAGGACTTGGGCCACACAACTTCCAAGAGCGATGTACTCAGCCTCAGTAGTGGAAAGTGCAACAGAGTTTTGCTTCCTAC
>NW_021396284.1:0-382 GCF_001605985.2 Dendrobium catenatum
GTTGGGTAATACCTCTATAGATCAAATGCTCAATTCATTTTCTATTGTGGATACCAAGGTGAATTATTTTATTACTGATAACATTTGTGATTATTCTAAGCTTTTTGATGTGATTCCTGAATAACTAATATCTCTTAATTTTCAAATTCCCTTAAATTTATATGTCGATGATTTATTATTATGTAACATGGAAAGTAATGGCATTTTTAGACTCAAGGATGCTTCGAATGTTTTCAGAACTAAGAAATCTATTTTTAGAATCAAGAATGCTTCGAATGTTTTCAGAAATTGTCATGGATGTTCTCACTAGACATTTGCAAGAGCATGTACCTTGGTGTATGCTTCTTGATGATGATATTCTTCTTGTTGATAAGACTAGAGA
>NW_021396285.1:0-341 GCF_001605985.2 Dendrobium catenatum
GCCAAAATCTTCTGCTATTTGCTTGCGGGTGAACAGTGCGACGTCAATATTGGCGTGACACTGTTCACATACACAGTTTTCCTATCTCAACTGGATTTGCCGAAGGAACCACAAATGAGGAGAAAGTCGGTTATCTTCGCAGAAGCGCACAAAATGGAGTTCGATTGGAGATGAATCACGGCATTTTTTAGTTTCACTGCATTTTGAAGTGAAAAATGGGATTTTCGGTTGGAGACGCTCTTAGGAGAAATTTTCTATGCTATCACCGAACGGTTCAGAGGCAAATTAGAATGCTCCACATCGCCATCGCCCGGTACTGAGCGGTACACATCAAAAAATGA
>NW_021396286.1:0-377 GCF_001605985.2 Dendrobium catenatum
CCTCGTTGGGGTTAAGTTAATAGCCTCTTATGATCTAGTTATCTAGTAGTTTTCAATATTATTTAATTAATGTTTCTTTGTTTAAGTTAATGACTATTCATTTATAATGGTTCATTACATATTTGATTGATTAGATTAGGGATTCACTATAGGTTTACTCATTTATTAAATTTTTAATATTTTTTAAAGTTTTTTATTGCACTAAATAAATGGTCTATTTCTTAACAGTTTTATTATAATAATTTTTGAAATTTATATTTTTGATAAATATTAGACCATAAGATGAGTAAAATTATGCAAAGTTTTCCAGATTTGAAATTTTCTATAATTAGTTATGATTTTTTAAAATTGTAGTTTGTTTTGAACTAATGTTGACC
>NW_021396287.1:0-298 GCF_001605985.2 Dendrobium catenatum
CGTTTATTAGTAGTTCGTTCAATTTTATTAGTTGTTCATTCAATGCTTTTTAGTTTGTGCCCACAAGATTACTAGAAGCTACTCTGTTATAAATAATGTTTCTAATGCTTTTTTTTCCTCGTTTCGTTATTATTATTCCTTAGTTCAGTTTGATAGAGGAATTTCATTTCTCTTTCGATAATATCTTTTTGAAGTATATATTTATGTTTTGCACTTTTGCTGCAAAAGTGTCGTTAAATTGCTTAAATTTTAAATTGAGTCTTTTTAACCCTTTTTTATTAAAGTGTGTATCTTTTAA
>NW_021396288.1:0-244 GCF_001605985.2 Dendrobium catenatum
GATTGTATTAGAAGATGATTGTATGGATGCATGAAAAGTGGCTGTGTTTTTCTTAATATCTTATTGGTAAATTTAAAAAAAATAATAAAAGGTGAAGATATTCTGAATAAATTTTAATCATGATGGACTATGTAATACGTTAGGTAATTTATTTAATATAGGCATTAGAAAAAAAAAACAATTTTAAAAATTTAATTAAACTTAATATAAAAATTATCTCAAGTTGATTTTTTTTTTTTTTGAA
>NW_021396289.1:0-280 GCF_001605985.2 Dendrobium catenatum
GTGCGATGTGGGCATCTTTATTCCTGATTTGTTTATGACGAGCGATAAATTATTGAAACTGAGTATTTTCATCCACCACTAATTCGACATCTAGGGAAGTCGCTTCTCTCGCAACTTGAATATGTCCAGTGAGACTGCGTTCATCTTCGATTATCATGTTATGCAAAATTATACATGTAGTTATTATATCATGCAACGCATCTTTGCTCCAAAAACGAACTGGTCCAGCCACAATTGCAAAATGAGATTGGAGAGCTCCAAAAGCACGTTCCACGTCTTT
>NW_021396290.1:0-3457 GCF_001605985.2 Dendrobium catenatum
GTAGACTTCGCGGGATGCAGCTGGATCGGATAGAGTCCGTCATGGCATGGTCCGCGGAGTAGTATTTGCTGTGTCTGAATATCCTTAAAAACAAAACCGTTAGGTTCAAAAACAATACAAATATTGTTGTCCCTAGTTAATTTTGAAATAGAAAGCAGGTTATACTTAAGTTCTGGAATATGCAAAATCTTTGCAAGATTGAGCTTACGGTGAGTGGTATTCAACAAACCTGACCCGGAATGAGCTATCGACATAGAACGCCCGTCTCCTAGCGTTACACTGTCTGAACCGTGATATGGATCGTTAACTGAAAGATTATCCAGTGAATTGGTGAGATGAGATGATGCGCCGGAGTCAAGAAACCAATTTGAAGTAGGTCGTTCTTGAGTGGCGGCCAGAGCAGTGTTTCTTGATCGTGGCACATAGCTCTCGTTTAGACGATGCCAACAGTTAGCTGCGGAGTGTCCCCGCTTTTGGCATATCTGACATGTAGTTGTAGAGTCAGTTGTTGATCTCACGGTAGTCGTGTTGTTGTTGTTAGATCGGCCACACTGCCTACGTCCACGACCTCGCTGCGTGTATAGGGCGATATTTGGATCTGCGGGTGGCAGATTTCGTGCAGCGTCAGCCGAGATGTTTACTTCTTCGCTGAGTAGCAATGGGTAAAGATCGTCCAGGCTTATCGGGGTGATCATGGTGCGTATTGCAGTCTTGAATGCTTGATAAGATGGTGGTAGACCATTCAAGATATAGAGGATTATATCTTCGGTGTCTACCACTGAGCCAGCTGCAGCAATCTGATCAACCAAAGCCTTGATGTCGGTAAGGTACTGAGTCATGGTAGAGGTTTTCATGGAGATATTATGAAGCTCATTCTTGAGCTGTATGACCTTGGACCGATTTGTAGATTGAAAACGATTTTCAAGGGCAGTCCAGATTTTGGAGGTGGAATCAAGATTAATGATGTAAGGTAAGATGGATGGAGAGATGGTCGAACACAAGGCGGCGGCAAGATTCTGATCCGTTAAAAGCCATTGTGTGTATTTAGGATTAGTGGTTAGAGTAAGATCAGAGTGCCGGATGTGTTTTTCCGGGGGAGGAAAGATGGGTTCAAGAAATTTATCAAACCCGTTTGCGCGAAAGAGTTTGACGACCTGAGATCGCCATAGCATGTAGTTCTCTGTTGATAGTTGAACAGGAACAATATTCTTCAGATTTCCGATCACAAACTTCAGGGATGAGGAGATGGTTCTTCCTTCTTCGGCTTGATCGGCTTCGGTAGTTTCTTCGATTTGCGAAGCTGCCGAGTTTTCCATTTTGCCGATCCTCTCCTTCACACCTGCTCTGATACCATGTGGAAACCTGATTCTTGAGGTTTCAGAGAGCTTCTTGACGGAAAGGGAAAGAACTCAGAGCAAAGCAGAAGTGATAAGAAATATATTTTCTATTGTGTGTTTAATGAGTACAGCATCAGTCCTATATATAGAGCTGAATAGGTTGTCCGCCTATAAGTAAATTACAATACAGCCATAATGAAAAGAATACAATATTATTTGTATATATATCCCTAACATTAAGGATTCATTTGAGATGACCTTCGTATTGTTCTAAAGCAGCTTTTTAGCACATTTTTTTTTTGTCAAAAAATTTTGTATTAAAAAATAGTAAGAAAATTATCTCAGACAAAGCCTATGATTTCATTTGAGACAGTTTTTTAAAATTTGAAGTATGGGTGTATGATCAGTGCAACGATTTGTATTGCACTCATTTTAAGGCATATTCATAAATTATAAAGTTTATTTTGATAAAAAAAATGGATAAGAATATTAAGATAGAATTTTCTTGCATTGCTTGATTGTGCTTGCCAGGTGGATCATCATCTCATGACATTCTTCGAGGTCATTTTAGGGGTGTTAATATTTGACACAACACAAAAATTTGTTGAAATTGAGGTTTGGACTTGTGATTTGTTCCCGTAGAAATCTTTGATCAATCTCGATATGTTTAGTACGTGCATGAAACACCGGGTTGTTGGCAAGAGCGATTACAGAAGTGTTATCACAGAATAAATCGGTCGGTTGATCGGGCGGAATTCCAAAATCAGCGAGTATTCTTTTTAGCCATATAATGTCTGCCGTTAAGGCAGCCAGTGAGCGATATTCGGATTCAGTCGAAGATCGAGCTACGGTGTGCTGCTTCTTTACTGTCCAAGAAATAAGATTGTTTCCTAAGAACGAACAGTAGCCAGATGTAGATTTTCTTGAAATAGGATCGCCCGCCCAGTCGGCGTCTGAAAAGGAATGTAGAACGAGATTAGTCTTTGTAATAGGTAACCCGTAATTAACCGTACCTTTGAGATATCGTAGAAGTCGTTTTAGAAGGTAGGCATGTTGCGGAAGCGGATCGTGCATGTGTTGGGAAAGCAGCTTAACGCTGAACGCAATATCTGGACGAGTGAGCGTTAAATATTGTAATGCTCCTGTGAGTCTTCTGTAGGTTGCCGGATCGGTGAGCTCAGTATTATCGGAAATGACCAGCGGTAATTTGGTAGCCGTGGGATTTGATAAAGGATTGCAATGCAGCATATTGGCTTGTTTTAGAATAGATACATTATATGGAGCTTGAGATAGAAAATACCTTGATGGTGCCTTTTTAATTTGGATACCGAGAAACGCATTTGCTTCGCCCAAGTGTTTCATCATGAATTTATTACTTAACTTGGCCAGAATCTGCGTGATAGCGTTTTGATTGTTACCTGTTATTAGGATGTCGTCTACGTAGACAAGAAGAAATATGTGAATGCCATCTCGCCTAAACAGAAGAAGTGATTGATCGGATTTACTATGTTCAAACCCGATGGACAGCAGGTACGTGGTGAAAGTGGTATACCACTGTCTTGGGGCTTAACGAAGACTGTAAAGAGCTTTGTGTAACCGACAAACATGGTTGGGGTGAGTAGAGTCTTCGAATCCTTTCGGTTGAGTCATAAAGATTGTTTCTTGGAGGTCGCCATGCAGGAATGCGTTCGCCACGTCGAGTTGTTGTACTGACCACGAATGATACAGTGCTACGCTCAGGAGAATTCGAATGGTGGGCAATTTGGCGACCTGACTGAATGTCTCTTTATAGTCAATGCCTTGTTCCTGATGATTTCCAAGAGCCACGAGTCGTGCTTTGTATCTAGCGATAGATCCGTCCGAGTGATATTTCGTACGAAATGTCCATTTGCACCCTAGTGTAGGCACGTTGGCTGGTGGTTCTACCAAAGTCCAGGTGCCTTGTTTTTGCAGGGCTAGGAACTCAGATGCCATGGCCTGGCGCCAATGTAGATGCTTGACTGCAGCTGTGTAGGAAGTAGGGTCCTGTTCCTGCTGAGACAAGGTGTTTATATGAAGTAAATTTAGGCTTACCCGTGGTTTGAGGGATCCAGTCTTCTGCCGCGTGATCATAGGATGGC
>NW_021396291.1:0-813 GCF_001605985.2 Dendrobium catenatum
TGAAGTTTCAACAATTCAATAAATTAAATAATTTTAATACTCAGATAATCATCTATTTAATCTAAAATAATTATTTTAAAATATTTTCTGATATTATACCAAATAAATAAACATGATTAATTTGTTAATTTATTACGATTATTTGATCAAAATAATATTAAAACAATAGTTAAAATTTAATATGTAATATATGTGCAAGTTTTTTTTTTAATTATAAATAACAATTCATTTTTTGCAATTTTGGAAATTTAAAATAATTGATAAATAATCACTGAAAATCAATTTATAGATAACTTATTTCAAAGTGTCCTTGTACACGCATTTATGATCTTCAACTACAAACTTTGGTTATATACGGCAATTAAAAAATCATATTTATGGCAATCTATTATCCAATTGAGCTCTATTGTTCTAATAAAAATTCTATTTAATTCCTTAATACGAATAAACTATATCTAACAACAATAATTAAGAGCATTTTAATCCATTTGAGCTACACAATTTCAACACCAATATAATATCATTTCTTATATATGGTTAATTAGTATCAAAATTACATTTTTCATTATGCTAAAAGCATGCAAAGTATGCCCACTTGATATAATTCCAATTTAATCCATAATTAATTAAGGATTAGAGATGTTTAAATTTTTAATAATTATGAAGAAATTTATATTTTATCTACAAGTAGTTAATGTTACATCACCAGCTGGATGCACACAGGCTTGCTTAATTAAAAAAGCTAAATAATTACTTCAATTAAAAGCTATTATATAAATAAATAATATTATAAAGATAATAATAATTAGAAAT
>NW_021396292.1:0-213 GCF_001605985.2 Dendrobium catenatum
ATAATGCTTATCTATTATATTTACAAACATATACATACTGTGTATAATGCTTTTACATAGCATGTATAAACTTATATATAATGTGTATAAACTTATACATAGTGTGTATAATGCTTGTACATAGCATATACAAATTTGTACATTATATATAAAATGCTTGTACATAGCTTGTATAAATTTATATAATTCATGTATAATGCTTGTATATAACTT
>NW_021396293.1:0-212 GCF_001605985.2 Dendrobium catenatum
TCTTTTATAAAAAAATTATATAATTAAAGCCAACAAATTACACTAGAGAAAGATTACAATATTTAAATTTAAATGAAGAAGCTTAAAATATACTAATTCTAAACTTTTATATCTTTTATATTAATAAGATGCAGTTGTTTTATATTTATTACTCATTATAAAAGATTTTTTAATTATTTTTTATTGATTTAAATTAGATATGAAAACCTTAA
>NW_021396294.1:0-286 GCF_001605985.2 Dendrobium catenatum
AGGAATACAAACCCAACGACACCAAGATCAACCCAATTTGAGTTACCAAACGGTCTACGATTTTGACGAGTATACTCGAATCGAACGGCTCAACGAGACGAATCCAATGAGCCCAAGATCACCAAATTCTGAAATCATTAAGGCCTTCAAATGACCAACGAACGGTTCACGGTCAAAGGGTTCATCAACAACCCATAACCACCCACTCTCCCTCTCGCTCAACCCAAAAAAACGTCCAAGCCTCCTCCTTTCATACATGACACGTTCAAGCCTCCCACCTCATAGA
>NW_021396295.1:0-414 GCF_001605985.2 Dendrobium catenatum
CACAATATACTATGGGCTATTATATATTGATTAATAAGGTTAGTTCGCTTTATTCCAAATTATAGGGCTTATCTTTTTGAATAACTTTCAAAGTTTTTTCGAGATGAATTCATTTTGCTCTATATTATTCTCATTTCAATAAAATAAAAAAGATATGCCTTAACTTTTTTCATCTTATATTTAGATTAATTAATACAAATTCATACGCACATCGCATACACAAACTACGAACACAATAACTCTTGGTTGGAAGCAAAAGCTCCTAACCAATAGATTAAGATGAGCACCGCGATATGCTTTAACTAATCTTAAACTCTATATGAGCAGGGATGGAATCAGCTAGGGGTGTCAATTTTTGACACGACCCGAACCAGACCCGGAAAAATCCGGGTTCGGGTCAACCCGAACCCGAAA
>NW_021396296.1:0-273 GCF_001605985.2 Dendrobium catenatum
GTTCCTTCTCACACGCCTTCGAAACAGCCTCCATCTCTTATGGAGTTTGAAAATTCAAAACCTCAGCTATTTTAGGCATACACGTTGGACTAGTAACTATTAGACCAGGTGTATTATCCAACGAACCAAAAACATTAAATTTAACATTTGTATTATGAGCTAAATCTGGTTTACTCCACAAATTTGAATTAATGCTAACAACCACATCATCTCGACCCTTGATTCCAGCTGTATTTTCTACCAAATTTGAATCAGATTCTGGATGGAGACAAT
>NW_021396297.1:0-1575 GCF_001605985.2 Dendrobium catenatum
TGTGATTTTTTATTTCATTTGACTTATAATAATTTTTTTTTAATAATAGAGTTATAAGCTTTGTCACCATTATTTATGATAATTAATCTAAGGTGATGCTGGAGGTTAGACATTTAAGTTGATCTACTTAGTTAGAGGATCTAGTCGACCCAACCTAACAAAAGGATCCTTCTTAAGTCATTTAAGTGTCCAAGATGCATCAAATGTCTAACCTCCTTGAATATGATTCCCTAGCCATCAATTCACATGCATGATAGTCATAGGCTTCTTAACTTGGAATGTTTTAATAAGTGTACTATAGTGATCCTTATTAGGACATTGATCAGAAGAGGGAAGAGAATGCAAAAGTTTGAACTTTCTAATCATCCTTAATACGTCAAGCTTGATTTGTGTAGCAAATCATATATCTTGTAGTATTGAAGACCCCCTCTTTTTTCAATGTAGACTTGTAAAAGAAAGATTTTTTGATTAGAACATCAAAATAACTCCCTCTGATATGCTCCATGTCCTTTCCTTGAAAACCAGTATGCTAGATGAGATCCAATGTAATATACATACGCATTGAGTCAAATTTATCAAATTTATGCTCTTTGGGGTGATTATAGGGGTTAATACCTTCCATTAAGGACGTGGTACGAGTCCTCTAATCGGTGAATTTTCCACCAAATAACACCATAGGATAAATGGTTATGACCCAGGGCCCCTGAACTGAGTGGTTTTACTGCCAAATGGAACCATAAAATAACGGTTATGGACAGAGCCAATACGCTCCTTAGTGACATCAAATCCTTTAAATTTTAATCAATAGGATATGATCAATAAGGCATAAAGATCTCTGCTATCTAAGGTGGTTTCAAATTTGTCCCCTTAGATAAGCATTCTCCCCAGGTCAATAAGGTCCGCTTGGACGAAGCAACCCATGGCTGCCGATAAGGATCCTTTTATTAGGTTGGGTCGACTACCTCCTCTAACTAAGTAGACCAGGGACCACAGTGGCCCTAGATGACATAACCATGGGATCTTGATCGGGTCTGTCTTTCATTCCCCCACCATCTGCTTTAAACTTAAGATGGTGAAATTTCTACCATTAAATGTTAAATCTTCAAACCTTCAAACATCCCAAACCCATGCTGCTATTATATGCCAGATAAATGTATCATCTATCCATCTGATTGATGACTAGCCTTAATTGAAAGTTCTCTCTCGTGATCGAGAGGGGTAATTAACTATAGGGGCTTGTGCCTATCGGAAACCAGATCTCAAATCATAAAGTCCTCGTATAATGAGGGTGAAATATCTAGGGAGTGTCTTATCTACAATTTCAACTGCCTTCCAAAAATTTACCCCTGAACTTAATCCATTAAAACTCTTCCGAAAGGAAAGCACAACGAGCGGAGGCTGGGCCCAAATTTTGTGATCCCACATACACATAAAAGGAAACTTGAATTTGATAAAAAAAAAACTCTAAATTTGACATATACAAAAGTAAGAGCATAACAAAAAACTATTATAGCTTATCTATCATTGACCAAAAGTCTTATATTTACCATTGTCACATACATTTGTCAATATAAT
>NW_021396298.1:0-305 GCF_001605985.2 Dendrobium catenatum
GGCCGGGCACCACTGACTACAACCCGGATTTCTAATCCTAAATCAAATGAATTTGAAATTTGGGATTCTTCTCGTTGTCCATTTCTTCGTCTTCTCACGAACACCTTGATTCGTCGGTTCCGGATACCCAAATGAAAAGAGACTCCCCCTTAATCGGGGTGTTATCTTTCCTCTTTGGATATTTGAAAGAGATCCTAATTTGATTTCCAAATGGAAGAAGACTCTCCCCTTTAGGGATGTCTTCACCTCTTTGGAAATCAAGTTGGATCAAATTTCCCAAATTCAAATCATTTTTAAGTAATTAC
>NW_021396299.1:0-208 GCF_001605985.2 Dendrobium catenatum
TTTTTTTGAAACTTTTAATTATTTTTAATTAATTAAATAAATTAAATATTAATTTTTAATTAAAATTAAATTATTGTTAAAATTAAAGTCCATTCAATGGACTTTTATTTTTTTCTTTCATTAAGGATTGAATTTTAGTCATTTAGAGGTATTATTTTAATTTTTTGGATTTAAATTTATTTATTATAATTTTTAGATGTTTTAAGGC
>NW_021396300.1:0-210 GCF_001605985.2 Dendrobium catenatum
AATTTAAGGACTTAAAAAAATATTGAATCTCATTTGGACATCATTTGAATTAATTTCAAACTTGGATAACTAAGAAAATGGCTTAAGTAAAAATTCAAGCAAGAGAAATTTGAACTTGCACATTGAAATATACATGAACTTCACAAGACAGCAGGGGACTATTTGAACTCGATTGAGTTGAACAATGGACTTGATTGAACCAAATTGACT
>NW_021396301.1:0-555 GCF_001605985.2 Dendrobium catenatum
AGGATCATGTGACTTGTAAAACGAGTAAGTATATGATTTTCTGTATGATGAATTACTATCTTTTTCTGAACAATTGCATATTATCTATAAAAAAACAAAAGAAAAAAAAATAAGCTTTAAATGAGTTCGACATTTTGCTAAATGAACATGCTAGCTTAATAGAATAAATTTAAAATTTAAAGAATGAGTTAAATGGAAAACGAACATACATGCTGAATATAAATATACATATAGTACATTAGAATGTGAGGTATTACTTTTCACTAGATGAGCATAGCCTTCATGTCAAAATAAGAGTTGTAAAAGTACAAATAAAAAATTAAGTGAAAGTTCAGTGGAGGTCGTAAGGCCTCGTTGAACTCTCCCTAGGCATACCAAGAGGGGGGGGGGGGGGGGGAATTATTTTTTTAAGGTGAATTAGTTATTTTAAAAAATACAAAAAAAAAATGTTTTAACCAATATCACAATTTATGAAAAATTCTAGTCAACTAACTAACACAAGTAGAAGTAAATTAAAAACTTGATTTTCTTTTTCAAAGTTTTACGACACAAATA
>NW_021396302.1:0-218 GCF_001605985.2 Dendrobium catenatum
ATTATTATTATCATTATTGTTGTTGTTGTTATCGTCTGATTACTTAAAATTTTGCCCAGCCTGAAAAAAGAAGCTGGATCCGTCCCTGTCTGGGGCTCAATGTTGTTGCTATCTAGTGAACCTAGAATTAACATAATCATGGGTGAGATTTTATAAGACGATCCATTGAGGGAGTTTGAGGCCTTAGCTCTCACTTAGTGGGCACCAGTTTGCATGAT
>NW_021396303.1:0-378 GCF_001605985.2 Dendrobium catenatum
ATTGGTTTGATTGTTTTATATGATTTCTTACCGATTGTTAATATTGACCAAAGATGATTGATTTGATTGATTAGATATTGATTTAATTGATTTAACGGATATCAAGACGATGATTTTCCTCTATCGTTTTGATCGAGATTTCATTGGAGCCTTACAAAATTTATCGTATGTACTAATTTATTGAGCTTTACGGATTTCTTCTGGCTGTTTAACGATTCTTCTACTGCTGACTACGGATTTTTTTGATTGTGTATTGACTACTGATTTTTGTATCTGCATAGATTCACTGATCATGTGCAATTGACTGTTATTGATTTGATTGACTGACATGCATATTGTTTCAGTACCGTGCTTTGATTTCAGTTATAGGTATTAGGT
>NW_021396304.1:0-237 GCF_001605985.2 Dendrobium catenatum
CTAACGCTCAGCAGGTAATTCATAATACAGTTAATTTAATAAGATGCATGAATTAAAAACATTTATAATTAGAAACTGATTCATATAATTAAGCATTTTCATAACATATAGTGTCATTTTTCTTTTTCATAAGCATTTTCATATCCTTTAACTTTTCTTTCATTCTTTCCTTTAATCTATTTTATATGCAATACAAAGTGTAATATGAATATGCTAAATGTATCATCCGTCCCGGAA
>NW_021396305.1:0-6886 GCF_001605985.2 Dendrobium catenatum
CCGCACCTTGAACTTTTCCATGTATTGGATAACACTGTCGTTATCCCCTTCGATGATTAGTCCGCTCGCCTCAAGCATCCATCCCACAAGCATACATCCCTAGCAGGATATCCGCCTGTTCCGTTGTAGCCTCTCCATTCGGAAGGATCAGCTGCACAATTTGGTTGGATCGCCGTCTTGCGGACGCCATGGAGTGAAAAAACCGTGTGTTCCCATCCCCCTCCTCAATCCACCGCACCTTCGCGCGTTGCCCCCACCACATCGAAATTCTAGCCAGCATCGCCTTTAATAGTTGCACCTTATATCTCAAGGTTTCGGCTTGGGTGTCAGAAAGCCCAGTTGGGGAGCATTCAATCACTTGGAGAATACCAATCTCCCTATCAAGATCATCCTTCAACTGTTCTAACATCCTGATTTTGTTCCTGCTCCAAAAGAAAAGCGCACTTAGGGATCGCTTGCATTTCTTTTGTAACTTGATCGCCTCCGATCCCTTGTCATGCACCTTCCACTTCTCCGACACCATTTGCCAAGCTTTCGGAAATGTAGCCCACACATCTTCGAACTTAATCCAATGCGTATAATTCCTTTTACCACCCTCCATCATAGAACAGAGAATGGGGCAATGATCCGATGCAATTCTAGATAAATGAGTTACCTTCATCCCCTGAAATTTGTCCAGTAAAGCCGAGCTGACCAGGAACCTATCCAGCCGGCAAAAAATCCGGCTCCTCGCATCCTTGTTGTTAGACCAAGTGTAGGCCGGGCCAGAGAATCCCTGATCCACCAGGTCATTTGCAGCCATGAAGTCGCCCATATCACAGGCCTCTTGAGAATAGATAAATGGCCTACCACCCTTCTTCTCACCGGCAGCCAGGATGCAATTAAAATCCCCCCCCACCACAATCGGAACTTCTGCATTATGGTGATTAGAGATGTCCTCCCATAGCTGTCTCCGAACATACCTATCATTGTTCGCATAAACCATAGCAATCTCCCACACAACTGTGTTCGACATAGTAAGAGTCCCCATAACACATTGATCAGATTGGAAGATCATCTGGAAAGAACCAATCGAGTCCTTCCACATAACAAGAATGCCTCCTACTCTGCCCACCGAAGGCTGGTAACAAAAATCCGAGCTCCTACCAACCAGTCTATCAATGTCCCGTCTAGAAAAAGAATCGATCTTAGTCTCGAACAGGCCAATAAAGCTAACTCCCCGTTCTCCAACCAGGTGCCGTAAGAAATTACCCGCCTCCTTACGGGCACCCTGACAGTTCCAACAAAGAAGACTAAACATTATTCACTAAAGGGGAAGCGTCCCCGCCGCATAAAGCCTCCAAAAATACCTCTTGCCATTGCTCCGCAAATTCCCCATCGATCCTCCCAATAGTCGACCGATCCATCACATTTAAGGCATGTGCCCGAGAGGGAGATGTTGCCATGGCCCTTTGCTCCTTATTCTGCTTGATTCTAGGAAGCTTTTGAAGGGGGCCATAATTGCCCAGCTCCTTAGTTCTTTTATCTTTTGCCCCCCTGGATTTTCCATTTTTCAGCTTAAGCGGATTAGATTTCGAACCTGAGAATCTCAAAACCCTTGGCGCTAACATTTGAGCTGGGGATGCAGAGTCATGACGATGCTTCTTTTGATGCACAACCGGTCCACTCGCCACATTGTGGCCAGGGCCAACCTCCTCAGTCCTGATTTCCTCCATATTTCAAATCTTGAGGTATAAGAATCTCCTTGTTGACCCATTCCATTTGCAAAGCAGCTCCATGATTCCCACTACTCGGTTCCCCAATGCCCGCCAGGCCAGATGAGGGAAAGTTGTTGTGTTCAACGCTCTTATCCGTGCTCCCTGGCTGTGTGGTCACGTTTAGAATTTCCCCCACCGTAAGTTGAACCACACTGTTCGATAGTTTGCGCTATTCTGCGCCTTCCACCTTAGATGTCAGCACAACATGTTGTGGTGCAACTGCAACCTCCTTGCCAGTTAAATTCCCCCCCATCTTCGGATTCCCCTTGGGGACATTGCCATCCGCCACAACCTTCCAGGTTGTGCCATTGGGCGCTTTCCTGGGCAAGTTAAGTTGAGCATTATTAACCTCAGTGGATTTAGCTCCGGTTTTGGTCAGTCTGGATCGCCTTCTTCGGTTCACGATCGTCCATTCGCCCTGTTCCACATTCCCTATAGAGGAGTCACCCCCAACCGAGTCAGACGAAATAGCATCCTTGCCGTCATTCCCTCGCTCCACCTCCATTTCCTTCAATTGGCCGTTGGTATTAGCCATCATATGACCCCTTTTAGGATGATTTCCCGAAACGGTAGGAACCGATTCCCTACAACCCTCAGCCTTGTGTCCAACAATCCTGCAAGTCTGGCAAATCAGAGGGATGCCCTCATATTCAACTGGTTGGAAAAATGGGCCTCCCAAACCATTCGCCCATACACCTTTAGATAACCTTTTAGAAAGATCTAAACAGACGCAAACACGAGCAAAAGCACAGCGGTCCCATCTCCTGGTTTGTTCGTCCATATACAACGGTTCCCCCACACCAACCGCCATCCTCGCAAGATTAGCCTCATCCCAATATTCCAGTGGAAGATTTGGAAGGCGAATCCACACTGGTGAGGAAAATTTCCTAGTCGATCTGGAAAGAGCTCCGACAGTCCATTGCTCCACCCCAATTATCTGGCCGGCCACATACCAAGGCCCACCCAGCAAAACATTATCTCTGGCATCAGCGTTCTCAAACCATCCAAGGAGGCAATCCGCTCCCGAAGGCGTGACTTGGGACAAACCGAGGTGTCCCCATTTCCGTTGCAATTCGTTTTGAACGACCCAGAATGGCACCCGCCGCCCAAGCAGACTGTCAATCATTGCCCGGTCAAGTTTCTGCACATTACCCCGGGCCTTATCCAAATCCAAATTCACCATTCCATCCTCCCGTATGAAGGACTTAACATCATCCTTCAGCCTAAGGGCAATTGGCGCATCCTTCTTCCAAGCATTTTCACCAGACGTGGTCGTTCGGTTTGGATTCACAGCTGTCCTCGTCGAGCTCCTTGTCAAGTCAGCAGATGGGGAAACCTCTATGGCATTACCACAAACACCTTGTGGGCAAGCAAAATGACTGCTAGAGACGGAATTCTGCCCCATAGGTAATTTCCCACCAGATTGTATTTCTGCTGCTGACTTCACCTCACAGCCCCCCGCCATGCTGGTTTCACCACCAGACCATCCAATCGACCCTAGACCCAATTCTGCAATCCGGCTTTGGGTTCCAAACTTGAACACTGGCATTTCAGGCTCACAAACTGGAGGCACAGATCCAGTGTCCTCCCCACGCCTCAAACCGTCAACGCTCCTCTTGGTCTCCATAGCTTTCCGGTCAGCAACCTCCCCTTCAACTTCCATGAGCTCCTCACGAACAACGGGGACCATCGACTCCACAGGATATTCCGGTCGATTGCTCCTGTGAACATCTTTCAGGAAATCCTCCATCTCCATACTACCCATAATCTCCATACCCATACCCACCTCGAACGGGCCTTGATTGCCTTCAAGCGGGTCCTCCACAGCCGCATTGTCGCCCCCAACATCAACCACATCGGCTTCATACCCAGCGCGCTTCGAGCGAGTACATGATGCCACCGACTCCAAAAGAGAGTCTCCAACGCAAGCCAGAGAATGTTCCGGCTTTCTTCCAGAAGCCCCGCTCCCGTGCCCCAGCTTCCCGGTCGCTGCATTGTCTCCACTATCAGCCTTCACACCCCCCCGCCTTGACGGGTGACCTCGCATACACCAGCTGCTTTTTGGAGGTTCTCGACCCCAGAGCCCCATTGAGCCCTCTCAAAGGGCAACGTTCGCCTATCTCCAGTAACCCCCTCACCCTCCGCCGCTCCAGGCCTAGATGGCCCGCTCCTAGCTACTCCACGACTTCCATCAAATCAACCGACTTTTCCCTCCGAGCTTTTCCCACCAACCGAATCCTTTCCTCCCCCTCCCCGCAGCGAGTGACATGGGGGTGACCGACGGTCACCCCCCACCATACCCCAACAACGAAAGGCAGCAGCAACCAGATCTCGCCGCCAGAAGGAAACCCCCCGAGCAAGAACGCGCATGCCCTAGGAGAGAGAGAGAGAGAGAGGGAGGAGAGGGAGAGAGAGAGAGAGGGCGAGAGAGATAGAGAGGGAGAGGGAGATTGAGGAGAGAAAGAAAGAGAGAGAGAGAGAGAGGTTGGGAGGGTGGGAGAGATAGAGAGAGGAAGAGGGAGAGGGAGATAGAGAGAGGAAGAGGGAGAGGGAGAGAGAGGGAGGCAGGGTGGGAGGTTGGGGGGAGAGAGAGAGAGAGAGAGAGAGAGAGAGAGAGAGAGAGAGAAAGGGGGAGAGAGAGGGAGAGGGAGTGGGAGAGGGAGATAGAGAGAGGGAGGGAGATTGAGAGAGGGGGAGGGAAGGAGAGTAGAGGGAGGGTGGGAGAGAGAGAGAGGAAGAGGGAGAGAGAGAGGAAGAGGGAGAGGGAGATAGAGAGAGGGAGGGAGAATGAGAGAGAGAGAGAGAGAGAGAGAGAGAGAGAGAGAGAGTTGAAGGTTGCATTTGCATTAACAGAAATAAAAAACCTAGGTACAAGAATTAAGAACTAATGTTAGCCGCTCTTAATAACATCAAGAGGGATAGGGGAAACCCCATAGCATTTACATCAGAATAAACAAAATTGCCAAAAGTGGCTAAATTGGTGCAAAAGTTAGCAGGTTTGTTGCACTCCCGGGGAATATGCTGAAAGATAACCTGCTTGAAGTCCAATAAGAAGGCCAAGTCAGGCCCCTTGAAATTGTAGTGGCCTTTGAAATTCTGATCATTCAGTTGTTGTAGCCACTTGATAGCATCAGCGCAATCTCCTTCCACAATAATTCCCTCCATTTCTAACATCCAACCTTGCAGCACCTCCCGGATGGCCGCAGCAGCTGAGATCTCTGCCTGAAACGGGTCCCAATGCTCGAAACATCTACCAGCCGCAAAGAGCAGCTCTCCCTCAGCATTCCGGACAACCACACCAATGCCCGCCTGACTGGACAATCCAATTGCATCAGAATTGGCTTACGGGTAAGCTTAGGCAGCAACGATAGCACAGTGGCAGCCAAAATGGATGCCGGGCGTTGATGACCGTTGTGTTTCAGGTCATTCCTAGCACGCCAAACTTGGTACACTGAATAACAGAAGGTCATGGCAAGGAGCGGGTTCGTATCAGCCAAAGCAGGCATCATATCCAACAATTCCCCCAACGAGCTGAAAGTGGGGACATGAAAGCCCCACTTGCCGAGAATGCCAAGAACCTCGAGCAGCTTGGAACAACGAGTAGTGCAGTGATCAACATTCTCCTCCACATTGCAGCCCCAGGGGCAATCACAGCTGGCCGCCAAACCACGGCGCAAAAGCCAGCATTAGTAGGAATAACATTCCGAAGTAATCTCCACCAGTGGAACTTCTCCAGCGGATGAAGCTTCAATTTGAGCAGCCAGCCAAATTGAAAATCCGAAGGCTCGAACTTCTCCCGATAGATTGCAGCAGTAAGGGTCGAGCCGAAGCAAGCACGGGAGAGTTCAGGCAAGTCCGCCGCTCGTCTGTCATGGTTTCAATGTCTAAAATGCGGGCCGCCATGATCTTCCCGAAGAAACGCTCCACACGAGTAGCAATCCAGTTCCGATTGTCGTCCAGCAGTTCACTGACCATCGCATTCTCCTCTTACTCAATATTCACAAAGGAAGGCCACCGAGCAAGCTTACAATCAAGAATCCAACAGTCGTTCAAAATATGGATTCTCCGGCCATCCCCCACACGCTAACGGATCACAGCCAACAGAGCATCAGCACCTTCTTTAATAATCTTCCAAGAGATAGAGCATTTAGGAATACGGGAGTTGTTCCACATGTCAAGGCCATATTTGGCTTGCATCACTCTATGGAGGAGAGAGTCCGAATCATTCAGGGCAACCCAAGCAAGGCGAGCATGGAGGGGCCCCCGCCATATATTCAGATCATGAAAACCAAGCCCGCCGTGGTCACTCGGGAGACACAGATCCTTCCAACAAACATAGTGCATCCCTTTGCTATTTGAGTCTTTCTGCCATAAGAGCTGACGGCCCAGCTTTTCGATCGAGTTGAGAACACTACTCAGCACCTCCGAGTGGGCTAACAGGTAACCAGGAATGGTGAGCAAAGCAGTGCAGATCAACAGTGCCCTTCCCGCATACAAGAGATGCTTTTTCCCCCCACACATTCATTTTCTCATGGGCATTACCAAGAACCTTAGCGAAGTCGGCTGCAATCAATCTCCTCATAACCAAGGGAATTCCCAAGTACTCCAGAGAATCCACCCTGCGAAAATTCATAAGCCGGGAGATCGTCCTCTACTTCCATCTGGAACAATGCTTATTGAAAAGCACGGCCGACTTATTCTCGTTCACGCGCTAGCCCGTCCAGCAGCAGTAATCCGCTAGAATGCTCATGATGCGATTAGCATTGCAACGGTTGGCCTCAGCAAAAACAAGAATGTCGTCCGCATAGAGTAAATGCGAAATATTAATCAAATTTTTGCCAAGGGGAATTCCCAGATTCCCTAGAATGCTCATGATGCGATTAGCATTGCAACGGTTGGCCTCAGCAAAAACAAGAATGTCGTCCGCATAGAGTAAATGCAAAATATTAATCGAATTTTTGCCAAGGGGAATTCCCAGATTCCCTCCCCGATGCTTAAAAGCCAATGACAGAAGCTCGGAGCATAGAATAAAGAGATTGGGGGAAAGCGGGCATCCCTGGCTCGGGTTATTCACTGGATTACCCAGTGTGTCTCTAGACCTCGCTTTACTTTGATGATTAATGGAACTA
>NW_021396306.1:0-288 GCF_001605985.2 Dendrobium catenatum
CCCATGTAGTGGGATAAAGGCTTGATGTTGTTGTTGCTGTTGAACATATAGATACTAATACTTTTGCTTCTCCATAAAAAAAATTAGCATTCACAAAAATCCTAAAATTATCCTCAACCATTAATATGTGACTAAGGATTCGCTTGGGACGGCTTTTTTTACTGCTTCTTAAAGCAATTTTTTAGTACAAAAATTAACATTTTTATATTTGAAAACTGTTTTAAGAAGCAACAAGAAAGTCGTCCCAAACGAAGCCTAATTTAATCTCAGAAAATTACATTTCTCCAA
>NW_021396307.1:0-291 GCF_001605985.2 Dendrobium catenatum
TATCATGAAGCTTTTGGGGGACTATTGTGACTGGACTAGACAGAAGATTAATGGTGGGAAATCAGCTGTTCTCTTCAGCAAGAGCTTTCCTAACTGGAAGAAGCATATGATTGCCAAGCTAATGGGGTATAGGAAGGTGAACTCTATTGAATATCTGGGGCTGCCATTGGTCTTGAGGAGGTTAAAGACTGAAGATTATGTTAAAACTATCAGGAATGCTCATCAGAAAACCAATATATAGGGGAAGAAGCATCTGTCGTTTGCTGGCAGAGCTTTGCTAATTCGTAGATC
>NW_021396308.1:0-1443 GCF_001605985.2 Dendrobium catenatum
AAAAAGGTTTTGGCGTGTTCTTCTTAATTTCTTATTTTCATTCATTGATTTCGAGAAAATTGTATCCATTTCCTATCAAATTGGTATCAGAGTCTAGATCTAGGTACCTATGGCGAGAATAAAGGTATAAGTTTTGAAAAGGGAGATCAGACAATTGAAATCTAATTTTGTAGAAAAGATTTTAAGTTTCGAAATGCAATTTTCTACCATTCGTAAGAAGATCGATGAGAAATTTGGCATCATTGAGGGGATGATAAAGAAGCTGCTGCTTGAGTGCCAAACCAAATCGGCAACATTGGAGGTGGGAGCATCGTTAACCAGATAAGGAAATAGGTGAAACGCTAGTATAGTGATGACGAGGGAGAATCAATAGGTGAAAATTTTGGGGGAAGAAAAGATGTCATCTTTGGAACCACGTCCATGGAGAGGAAAGGGTGAAGGAGTAAGATTTTTGGTGGAGCTGCAGAGTTTGGAAGGAAAAGAAGATGGGGGGAATATATAAGCACCAAATATTGTTCAGGGGTTGCTTCCTTTGCGGGAACACGAGCATGCTATCATTTGGAAGGATGAAGTCTCACATATTAGTGTTCGTCCGTACCATTCTCCCCAACTCCATTAGGATGAGATGGAGAGATTGATCAGGTAGATGCTAGAGGTAAGGGATCATTTGACCTGGTGACAACCCATTTTTCAGTCTAGTGCTTCAATAGCAATTTCCTTCATTACACCTTTAGGATAAGTTGGTACTTTGGGAGGGAAGTTTTGATGGACCGGCCAATTTGATTGGGAGAGAATTAAAATTTTTTTTAATCAAGAGAGAATTATTTAAAAAATTTCTTAATCAAAAGGGAATTGTTTAGGAAAATTTTTAATTATAATTGGGAGGAAATTATTTAAGGCAACATATTTAATTTGAATTTAAAATCTAAGAGAGAATTATTTAGGGAAAGTAAGAAGGATCATGGAGGAATTGTTTAGGTAAAAAAAATGGAGGAATTGCTTAGGAAAATTTTAATTACAATTGGGAGGGAATTATTTGGGAAAAAAGATTTGAAAAGGGAGATGAGACAATTGAAATCTAATTTTGTAGAAAATATTTTATGTTTTGAAATGCAATTTTCTACCCTCCGTAAGAAGATCGATGAGAAATTTGGCATCATTGAGGGGATGATAAAGAAGCTGCTGCTTGAGGGCCAAACCAAATCGGCAACATTGGAGGTGGGAGCATAGTTAACCAGATAAGGAAATAGGTGAAACCCTAGTATAGTGATGACGAGGGAGAATCAGTAGGTTTAAATTTTGGGGGAAGAAGAGATGTTATCTTTGGAACCACGTCCATGGAGAGGAAAGGGTGAAGGAGTAAGATTTTTTGTGGAGCTGCAGAGTTTGGAAGGAAAAGAAGATGGGGAGAATATATAAGCACCAAATATTGTTCAGGGGTTG
>NW_021396309.1:0-297 GCF_001605985.2 Dendrobium catenatum
GTGCTTCTACACAACATTATTTAACATCACCAGAAAGGGGGAGATTGTTGTGATCCATGACCCCTAGTCTGAGATTTTGATGAAGACAAATAATGTTAATTGAATTATTATTCATTGAATATTTTTTATTTATGCTCTTATCTGTGAGTACTAACATTTCAGGGAAATCACAAGTTACTCAAGACAATAAGAAGACTCAAGATTGGGTAGAGTAAGAGTTGGAGTTTATAACATTATAATTTTTTTCATTTATTATTATTATTTTTTCTTGAGTTTGGACACAAATTATATGCAATA
>NW_021396310.1:0-200 GCF_001605985.2 Dendrobium catenatum
TTCCTCAAAAATGACCTTACTCCCAATTTCGAAATCTAAATAAGTTTATGCAATTCTTCAAGTAGTAAATCATCCCATTGAACAAAATAATTGTGCTGCTGATGTCTCCGTTTGCATTATTAATCCTTGTTTTAGAATTTCTCTCTGTAAATTGTGCTAGTAAGATGTAGATTAAAATCTTCGCAAAAAGGTTTCAAATA
>NW_021396311.1:0-233 GCF_001605985.2 Dendrobium catenatum
CTCAGAATGGGCTCAAAATTGGAGGGTGACCTCTAGATACATGTCTTATCACTTTGTAAGTGATAGACCCTGAATCAAAGGCCATTTGACTGGTTTTGAAATATTTGAAAACTCTTTAAAACCTTCAAATATTTGAAAACTCTTTAGGATAGGGCCTTAAGACTTTGGATTTGAGTCTAGGTTTCTGGATTTGGATTGGATTTAAAGTTTGAATGATTAATGTTGGAGTATCC
>NW_021396312.1:0-359 GCF_001605985.2 Dendrobium catenatum
GTAATATAACGACGGATGTTAAAAGGACCGTAGTTGGTGGGCGACGGTAGTTAGAAAGACCATAGTCTGACAACTAAGGTCGAAAGGACCATAGTTGATGGGTGACGAATGTCGGAAAGACCGTTGTCGATGATGGAGGTCAGAAGGACAGTAGCCGGCATTCAACGAAGGTTAGAAAGACAGTTATCATGCAACAAAGGTCTAAAGGACTATAGTTAGTAGGTGACTGAGGTTGGATAAATCATAGTTAGCAATGTTGGTAAGAGAGACCATAGTTGGAGATGATCAATGGCCGACCTGGAGTCCGGCAACATTTGGTGGTCGGGTGGAAGTCCGACGAAGGTTGGTGGTTGCACATA
>NW_021396313.1:0-297 GCF_001605985.2 Dendrobium catenatum
ACGTGCAGGCGAGTGCAGGTGCGACTGGTCCGAGCTTGGGTGTGAGTGCTAGCACTGGCATTGGCGCAGGCGAGGGCGTGGGCCTGGGTGCAAGCGCAGGGGCTGGCGCTAGGCTGCGAGCGCGGGGTACATGCATGTGGGAAGAGCGTGACCCTGATTAGTCTGGTTGATTTTGGGTTTTTGGGTTGACCCAAACCTTACCCAAATTTTCAAAAGGGTCAGAACTTACAACCCGAACCGAACTTCGGGTTCGGGTTAGGTCAAATTTTGACACCACTAATTCCCCCCCCCCCTTGT
>NW_021396314.1:0-299 GCF_001605985.2 Dendrobium catenatum
AGTTTTTCCAAGTGAAGAAAGTTGTAATAATTTCAGCTCTTCTTCGTGCGGGAGAATCTTGCAATGGAATTCATACACTACCTCCTTCTCACCTAGTCTTTCTAACTCTCAGCTGATTCATGGTACTCTTACTTTTGGTGCTTCTCCTCCTATCCTTCTTTTTGTGGTTTATGCTGCTAATAATCAGGTTGAGAGGGCTCTATTATGGGAGCAGCTCAATGCTTTGGCTGACTCTATTTCCTTACCTTGGGTCATTATGGGAGACTTTAATTATTTTATAGATTCAAAAAAAAAAAAAA
>NW_021396315.1:0-235 GCF_001605985.2 Dendrobium catenatum
TCTATTTTTCTGAAGCTAATGTAGATATTATCTTTCCATAACATTTAAAAATCAATTCCAATTGCTCTCTATGCAAATCAGGGAGAATAGGAACTGACATAATCAACTCAATCATATGTTTTCTAAAAAATTGCTTCAACACTTATTCATCCCATTTACCTTCCCAAATGAAACCACAAATGAATTTAGTTTCTCCACTCATGTCCGCAACACACGTAGGCCACTTCTCCAAGCT
>NW_021396316.1:0-231 GCF_001605985.2 Dendrobium catenatum
GTTAAAACATTGACTATAAATCTCCAAAAAATAAAAACAAGGAGAAAATATCATAAAACAAAAAAGAAATCAAATTAAAAGCAACTATAACAGCAAATATGAAAAGCTAACATAAAAACTAAGATAGAAAATAATAACACTCAATAGAGTAGTAAACATGTAATTTAAAATTTTATTTAGCATCAAGTTTAAGCAATTTTTGAGCCGCGAGCATTTGTTCAAGTATCATAT
>NW_021396317.1:0-1080 GCF_001605985.2 Dendrobium catenatum
AAGTACGGCCTCGAGCAGAAGACCGATGAATGTTCGTCGACGGGCAGAAGTCCGACGACGAGTAGAAATCCGACGACAGGGAGAAGTCCTACGTCGTGTAGAAGTCCGACGTCGGGTAGAAGTTCAACGTCGGGTAGAAGACCAATGAAAGTTCATCGACGAGCAGAAGTCCGACGACGGGCAGAAGTTCGATGACAGGAAGAAGTTCGACGTCGGGTAGAAGTACGGCCTCGGGCAGAAGACCGATGAATGTTCGTCGACGGGCAGAAGTCCGACGACGAGTAGAAGTTCGCTAACGAGCAGAAGTCCGACGATAAGCAGAAGTCTGACGTCGGGTAGAAGTTCAACGTTGAGTAGAAGACCGACAAAGATTCATCGACGAGCAGAAGTCTGACGACGAATAGAAGTCCGCTGACGAGCAGAAGTCCAACGACGAGTAGGAGTCCGCTGACGAGCAGAAGTTCGACGATGAGTAGAAGTCTGCTAACGAGCAGAAGTCTGACATCGAGTAGAAGTCCGACGACGTGTAGAAGTTCGCTAACGAGCAGAAGTCTGACGTCGAGTAGAAGTTCGCTGACGAGCAGAAGTCCGACGTTGGGTAGAAGTACTGTCGGTTAGAAGACCGATGAAAGTTCATCGACGGGCAGAAGTCCGACAACGAGTAGAAGTCCGCTGACGAGCAGAAGTCTGGCGTCGGGTATTAGTCCGACGACAGGAAGAATTCTGGCGTCGGGTATTAGTCCGACGACAGGAAGAATTCTGGCGTCGGGTATTAGTCCGTCAAAAGTCCTGCAAGGCAAAAATTAAGCGACAGGAGGAAATTCAAAATCGGGTAGAATTTTAACATTGTGGAGAAGTTAGATGTAAGTCCATTGACGACATTTTGGTGATGTTAACCAAGGACGTAAGACCTATCCGAGGTTTTATGTCAGAGCCTTTGCTCGAAGATGTTAACCTGTGTGGAAGAGGTCGAGAGAATCCATCAAGGATGTGAGAACTTTCCGAGGTTGTATGCCGGAGCCCTGCACGACGACGTTAACCTATGTGGAAGAGGTCGAGAGAATCCACCAAGGATGTGAG
>NW_021396318.1:0-396 GCF_001605985.2 Dendrobium catenatum
AAAACCGCCCAAAAACTGCAAGTATTCAATTCTGTACCAGTGGATCATCCTGTACGATCGTGGATCGTCCTGTACGATCGTGGATCATCCTAAATGATTTTACTTAAACGATATGAAACGACCCTATTTGAATATGTCTATGAAATGTCTTCGTACAGCTGATCGTCCTGTACGAACTAGGTTCGTCCAGTACGAACGGTTATTGCAAGGTCGGTTCTAGAAACTGCTAAAAACTGTTCTAAGTCGGTGTATCGTTTGGATAAAAATTTATTCGTCTGGGCGAAATTTTTACAGAGGACCGATCATCCTGGACGATTCCTTACTTCGTCTGGACGAAAATTTTTCAGAGGACCAATCAGCACGGACGATAATTTAATTTCGTCTGGACGAAAATTT
>NW_021396319.1:0-200 GCF_001605985.2 Dendrobium catenatum
CTTGAGTGATCTTGAAGTGTAGGACAATCAGCTCTGATATGTCCAGGCTTCCTGCATTCAAAACAGACAACATCAGAAGATGTTTTGATTAAAAAAATATATTGTATTTAAATATATATAGTTTTGAAAATATTTAATTATCTTTGGGAATATTGAATTTCCCAAAGAAAATTAATTGAAGTTTTAAAAGATATCAATTT
>NW_021396320.1:0-574 GCF_001605985.2 Dendrobium catenatum
CTAAAGTAAAATGCTGAGGTGCTCGTATTGACCTGGTACTTAGATGTCCCTTCTCCTCATCACTAACATCTTGTTGTGTAACAAGGGGCTCTCCCAAGGAAGAAGGTACGAACTAAGGTGTGGAGGTGATGTCAAACTTTACTGTGAAGTGGCTCTGAGAGGGAGCAAGATCAGGATAGTATGATGGCCTAGCATCATATGGATCTGTAGTCAGAACGAGTGGACTAAACATCTGAGTATTTGTCTCGTCAAAATAATGAGCATCGTTGATAATATTTTATTTAATATGCATTAAAAAAACATAAATAAAAAACTTACTGAACATATTGTGGCACACAATTTGGATTACTCGTACCGCATTCTATCACCCCGTCGAAATTATATGTCTCATGCATGTAAGATGTTAGTTACTCATCAATTAAATTTTGTGCATTAATTTCTTTGACATCTACATAAAGTAGAAGTATCTACCCAATTGCATGCGACAATACCATTTGACATACCTCATCATCCTCCATAGCTGAAGCTATGAACTCATTCCATAACGGCAGATGATAAACAAGTTTACTGTGTA
>NW_021396321.1:0-321 GCF_001605985.2 Dendrobium catenatum
CAACCTTCTACTTCAAAACAGTTTTCCAACCAAGTTGATTCTTCAAAGACTGAAAAGAAGAAATCATCAAAGAAGAAGACCAAGGGAAAAAGCCAAAGGAGAAAAAGACTGCAACTCAAAGGGTTATTGACAGTTTGGATGAGTACTACCAGACTGTGAGACGACCTATCAAGCTCGCTGACTTTATGGCGGAGCTTAAAATCGAGGAGCTGAAGGAGATGAAAATTCTCTTCCCAAAGAAGTGTGTTGGGTCATCTCAGTGGCGCCGAGTACCTCAATAAAAAAAGAATACACAGAAGAAGTACCCTTTGAATCCTGTAT
>NW_021396322.1:0-509 GCF_001605985.2 Dendrobium catenatum
AGCCTTAAATCAACAAAGGCATGCAATTCTATCCACGAAGATTAATCTCTCACCATACTCTTAAGCAAAATTAATGGAAGATGAATATCTTTATCCAATTCTTAACAATACAGATGCTTTAGAATATGAAATTAACTTACAACACATGAAAATTGAGAAAGATAAAAAAAAGGAAAAAATGTAGTATGGAGTATTAAGTAGAAAAGTAAGTCAAAACTTGAACTCCAACTTGTCAGCATAATCTAGCTTGCTAAAACCTTGTTGAGATCAAGGCGTGATAGAATCTGAGCACTGGGTGTGGTGTGCAGGTGATGGGGAGGAGTAGAATAGGGAAGAGAATGTTGGAGGCCAGAAATCTACTTCTTAGGGTTGGTGATGATGGTGGAACAATGTCATTGTCAACAGCATGGAAACTAGTTTCAAGACGTTTGTAATCCTGGGAACTATCAATGGATGGTGCCTTTTCAATTCTAACATCAACAAGAGCAGATCTTGATTCAACAACTCTA
>NW_021396323.1:0-200 GCF_001605985.2 Dendrobium catenatum
TGAACAATCTTTCCAGTAGAAGTTGAGCCAGTAAAGAGAAGCTTATCAACATCTATGTGACTAGCAATAGCAGCACCAGCAGTTGGACCATATTCAGAGATTATATTAAGCACACCATCAGGGAGACCAGCCTCATGTAGTAACTTAGCTACTAATAAAGCGAATAATGGAGTCTGCTCTGCAGTCTTTAGCACAATTGA
>NW_021396324.1:0-387 GCF_001605985.2 Dendrobium catenatum
ATACTGCATCCTTGTCATTTTGTCAGATCAAAAGTAAAGGTGATCCTTTTGTTCAGAATCTTGTAACTTTTATCGTTTTGTTCTAGCATCAGTAGGTTGCACTTAAAAAGATTGCCGATATTTCAAAACCAACCTTGTGAAATTAATCTAGATTAACGATAAAACTGATTATTGTTGATTTCTAATTAAAATAATAAAAAAATTAACTTTGACCAGGGGTTTTAGTTTTTTTTCCTGCGTACACCTTGTCTCCTAGAGTGTTTCTTCTATGAAACACTTAGGATGGTTGGTATGCTATTAGTCTGACAAAGTTCATATAAAATTAGGTGAAATATATGTCAGGATTTTCTGGGACATGATATTACTAATTTTAGCCTTACAGCAGAA
>NW_021396325.1:0-263 GCF_001605985.2 Dendrobium catenatum
TGGCCAGTGCTACAGGATGGCTGGTCTTTATTTTAGATGTGGTTAGCCGGGACATAGGATTGCAGAATGTCCACAGGCTGGATTTGATAAGCGTTCTGAGTTCCTATCAGAGGGCTTTGTCAGACCTGTCAGTTCAGCAGGAAGACCGAGGACTGTTCCTCCTCGTCCTGAGGGATTTTCTGGTAGAGGTGGTAGTACTAGTTCTGGACCACGGAGACCACCTACAGTTCAGAGAGAGCAGAGTAGTTCTGTTGCTTCAGCTC
>NW_021396326.1:0-280 GCF_001605985.2 Dendrobium catenatum
TCCTAGCAAAGCATCTAAAGTGTGTGTAAAAGGTCGTGTGGCTAGGGTAGATCCTAAGCTGGGTAGTTAATTAGAGCTGTCTAAAATTCAAGGTTGATTAAGGCTTAAAGGGGGATTTAGATTAAAGTTTGAGTATTAATATATTAAGGATTTTAATTAAATATATTTTAAAAGTTAATTAATTACTACCTTTGTTTCACACCGAGACCGCGAAGTTTATTTCACCTTCCTTGGGGCTAAGCCAATAGCCTCGTAGGCCTGGGTTACCCAGTAGTAATCA
>NW_021396327.1:0-221 GCF_001605985.2 Dendrobium catenatum
TCATTAACTTTCTCTTCCTTGTTAGGCACCTCCCCGCTGGTGGGTTCTGGTAGATCGTCTAGTCTTTGAGGGTGCAGATATGTCAAGAGGATGTTATGCAAACTCTAGAAAAAATATTTTTTAAGCCAATTTTAAAAACTACTACATTTTATTTTGTGTTTTTAATCGAGTTGATCAGAATGCATTGCATTAGAAATATATTTAAAAGAGTTTAAATTATA
>NW_021396328.1:0-214 GCF_001605985.2 Dendrobium catenatum
ATAATAATAATAATAATTAAAAAAAAGCATTGAAGGTAGGGGTGTGAATCTAGCCAGTGAAGCTTGGCTCGATAAATAGATCATAAGTTGAGCTAGCAAATTTTGATTTGACTAGCTCGCTCATTAAAAACATTTATAAAAAGGGAAATTTACATACATACCATTATATACTTATCATTTTACATATCTAACACCTCATTTATTAATATTACAC
>NW_021396329.1:0-312 GCF_001605985.2 Dendrobium catenatum
GGCTTCGTTTGTGACTACTTTTTTACTCCTTAAAGCAACTTTTGAGTACAAAAAATTTGACGTTTGCACTAGAAAGCTGTTTTAAGAAGCATTAAGAAAGTTGTCCCAAACGAAGCCTTAGTTTAATTAACTTCTGTTTATTTATTTTTAAATCAATTTTGAAGGAAAGTTTTGATTTTCTAGTTTATTAACTGAATCATTTGGTTATTTAGAACAAGAAAGTGAGATCAAAGAAGGGACCATGAACCTCAGCAATGAAGTTTCTTTGGCTAAGTAGTGGAATCCCAAGGATTTCATCATTTCAAAAAAAGC
>NW_021396330.1:0-344 GCF_001605985.2 Dendrobium catenatum
CACCTTTTAAATGCCTCCTCTCACATAATTAATTCCATATTTCTTCAGTTTTAATTTTCAGATTTCAAAATCAGAAAACTGAAATGGCTTCCCTCTCTCCTCAAGTAGTTCCCTCATCCCACTCTCATGGCTCCTGCATACCTAGGCTATTAATGTTTTTTCTGAATACTAGAGTTGAGAATTAGGAAATATGAGCCCGTGGCTCTTTGCTGGAAATTCTTCTGAAAGCCTTCACTCCCTCTCAATCCAGTGAGCTCCTCTCCCACCCGTCTCCCTCCTCTTTATTTCTTTCCTTTTTTTGATTTCTGATCATCTCCCAATTCAATTCACTGAATTTTAGGGAA
>NW_021396331.1:0-300 GCF_001605985.2 Dendrobium catenatum
TCTCAAATTGGAGGGAGCTAAGGTATTCCAATAATAGCTTGTTCAGTCTCAATGCTAATACCAGCTAATGATGAAGTACCCATCTTCATAAAACAAGTAGGGAGCGGAATAAAATTGATTCCAAATTATAAGTGCAGATATCTATTAAGATTTGGATAATTATGAGGGAAAAGATTAGGAGGTCGTCAAATGATTGATGAATAAACATTTCATGGTAATAAAGAAGACAAACTTATATCAAATATTAAAGCTAGGTAGGAAAGTAATGAATATAGACTATGAAATATTAAGTCAGCGTGA
>NW_021396332.1:0-234 GCF_001605985.2 Dendrobium catenatum
GATATTCTATTAGACATAATAATATTTAAAAAAAAAAAAAAATTAAAATACTATATTTCTTCCCCAATAGAAATATTTTGAAATAGATTTCAATAAAAAAAGTACATAAGACATATCCTAATTTAACTTCTAGGAAGCCTTATCTGCTTGACCAAATTCTAAATCCTTAGATCTTTTTGGTTTAGTTGGAGGTAATCTACATCTTCCTTTACTTTTAATCTATTTCCATTTATC
>NW_021396333.1:0-299 GCF_001605985.2 Dendrobium catenatum
CTAGTTGACTCTACGGATCTCTAAAATTAGATTTTAGATGTCACGTAGAGAGTCTTTTAGATATTCCTGATTTATCTTGCCGATTTGTCAGGAATTAACATATCTTCTACCCTAACTTTGTGATTTCGTGGGTTTGATGAAGAATCCATATTTGATGACCTAAAACTCTTTAGAATGATATTAGGTCGGTGATAAATAATCATCTGTCCAAAGCTTTATGCATGATGGACATTGATGATAATAATGACCCTTTAGTTCAGCCTATGACTTTATAAGAACTATGGGATAACTTCTTCGGT
>NW_021396334.1:0-303 GCF_001605985.2 Dendrobium catenatum
CACCAGTGATACCCACTAGTGTTGTACAGGGTCCTATACAGTCATTTGCACAGGGTCTTATACAACCACTAGCACAGGGTCCATCACAGGTTAGGATTGAGGCAGATTTTTCCACTGCAGACCATGATGAATCCTTACAGTTTGTAGTCAGGCGCGATGTTCCCCCTAGTAGAGGTAGGGGATTGCGTGGAAGAGGTTGAGGTAGAGAGTCAGTTAGACCTCCAAGGAACTTTGATACTCAAATCCCTCCTCCTTCGCACTTGTATACTTCCCCTTTGACTATTGAGTCTGACTCTGATGATG
>NW_021396335.1:0-236 GCF_001605985.2 Dendrobium catenatum
TAATTCAAAATTAGAACAAGTTTGGATGTATAAATAACTGAATTTGTTAAAATAAGTTAAATCAAGATAAAATTTCAAGTTTAAAATCTTGAAATAAAGTATAATTACATGATTATATGTTAGATATTGTTTATTTGAATATGTAACGGCTCGTTCAAGATCAGTTTTTTTTAAAGATAAGAAAGGATAAATGTTTAAGATAGGATTTGGTTTGTTATAGGTTTATGTTTCTACAA
>NW_021396336.1:0-760 GCF_001605985.2 Dendrobium catenatum
AATTTGTCGTTCGGTTCATTTATGTTTATGAACAATATCGTTAATGCTCACGAACAAACTTATTAAGAAGCTTGATTAAAATTATATTAGAGTTTAAAAAATATATAATGTTAAATTTAATAAATTAGTAATTTATTTTTAATAATCCTATTTAAAATCGTTTAATAAATTATTTTTATTTTCCGCATTTTCCTAAAAGTGCAAACAACTCGCTCTATGAACAAATATAAGATAAATCCTAGATCGTTTGTTTGTGAATGAGCTTGTTTGGTAGCTCAAGAATACTCGTTAGATATATTCGTGAATGAGCTTGTTTGATAGTTTAAAAAACTTTGATACATATAATCACGAATAGACTCGATGTAATTATTTGTTAGAAGGCTCGATAAGCTTGTTTGTTAAGTTAATGTACATCTAGAAGTAGAGCTCGTTTATAGCTCAATAATACTCTTTTGTTTAAAACTCGATAAGCATGAAATGATCCGAACATGAACACACATTAATTTAAACGAACCAAGATTGAACATAAACACAGAAGCTTGAACAAACTCGAACTGAACTTGAACAAGTTGATAATAAACGAATTCAAACATGAACACGCACATACTCGGCTCGGCTTGGTTTGTTTTATATATTGTAGTGAGCATAAAATCATTTCATTTGAAGCCATTTTGGAGTTTAAAACCGATTATTTTCTCTATCCAGACAAATGATAATAGAATCTATCAAATTTCATCATTTTAGAATTTGCATTTTCTAA
>NW_021396337.1:0-263 GCF_001605985.2 Dendrobium catenatum
TAGAAGTAACAAGCAGTCCAAGAGAATCAATAGTGTTCGTCAATCATCAAAACATAAGTCATGAAAATAAATTTGCAACACATTTGAAGTACAACATGCATAATTCTTTGAAGATTTAGGGCATAAGATTGGGTAGAATAGGTTATGTTGAAAGAGTTAATAACTTATATTTATTTATTTTTTAATTTCTTAAGTTAAATCCTATAAAGATGTATGCTAATCGGGTGACCATGCACACACATAAGAGTAGGAAAAATAATTCT
>NW_021396338.1:0-465 GCF_001605985.2 Dendrobium catenatum
GAAAGAACAAGGGAATGCAAGAGAGAGAGAGGGAGTGGGAGAGAGAGAGTGGGAGTGAGAGAGAGAGAGGGAGAGAGAGAGAACAAAAAAGAGCAATGGAGTGCAAGAGAAAGAGAGGGAGAGAGAGACAGAGAGAGCAAGGGAGTGCAATAGAGAGAAAGAGAGGAAGAGAGAGAGGGAGAGAGAGAGCAAGAAAGAGCAAGGGACTGAAAGAGAGAGAGAGAGAGGGAGGGAGAGAGAGAGAGAGAGAGAGCAAGTGAGAGCAAGCTAGAGAAAGAGAAGGCTAGAGAAAGAACAAGTGAGAGCAAGAGAGAGAAAGATAGAGTTAGAGAGAGAGAGAGGGAGAGAGAAAGAGGGAAAGAGAGAGAGGGAGAGAGAGAGAGAGAGCAAGAGAAAGAAGAACAAGCAAGGGCGTGCAAGGGAGTGCAAGAGAGAGAGAGCAAGTGAGAGCAAGATAGAGAAAGA
>NW_021396339.1:0-338 GCF_001605985.2 Dendrobium catenatum
CCATGAAATAGAATTTTACACTAAGAGCAGCATTACTCTGGACAATTGGTGACTTTCCTGCATATGGTATGCTCTCAGGTTGGAACACTTCAGGCATGTTAGCTTGTCCGTATTGTATGGAAAATATAAAGTCATTCACTTTAAAGTATGGTAGGGAGAACATTTGGTTCGATTGTCATCGAATGTTTTTGCCTCAAACTCATCCTTTCTGACGAAATAAAGAAGCGTTTACTAAAAGTTAAATGGTGATGTTTCAGCCTCCTCCAAGGTTTAGTAGTGAAGAAATTTTTTAAAGAGTGAAGTTCTTGCCCACCATAATGGAATCTCCAACATTAGCT
>NW_021396340.1:0-261 GCF_001605985.2 Dendrobium catenatum
AGACTAGGGTTTGATTCATATCAGTCCAAATAAAAATCTAAATGCTATTTTCAGTGGAAGGGTCCTTAAATTTGACATATACGAATTTTTCAAAAGAAAATTTAATTTGAGACAAGTTTGGAAGTTTAAAATACAAGATAAAACTTTGAAGGAAATTTCTTTTAAAGAGTAAGTGACTTATTTTCCTTAATGAAAATTTACCTCCTTTTTATTTATTTAAAATATAAGTGTTGATTGACTCCTTTAAACACTTAAAGAATT
>NW_021396341.1:0-246 GCF_001605985.2 Dendrobium catenatum
CAAATTTATTCGTAAAAGGTACTAGACCTTATTAGCATGGCAAACTTGTGAGCTAGGCGAGTTTAACCTGTGAGAATTACGAATGTTGGGAGAATATATAAAAATTCTATATAAAACTCAAGAAAGTTATAGATCTCAAATTGATAGAATGTTCACTAAAATTAGTAAAAAAATTCAATATGAGGTACCAAACTGTTCCTGAACACCTTTTATTTACAATATTCAGATGACTACATAAAAGTCTAT
>NW_021396342.1:0-280 GCF_001605985.2 Dendrobium catenatum
CACAAAAGTCACTTTCTTGACTTTTGAGTCTTGGTTTATTGTAGGTGTTGTCTCTATTTTTTGAGAAATTACCTGCAACACTTTGAAAAACACATATTTGTATTCTTTAGCACAAAAGAATATTTGAATTGATAATTTTAAATATTTATTTGGGGATCTCGGCATGCAACGCAATGTCGACCCGAATAAATATTTAAAATGCCCCCAGTCTCGCAGGGACATTATAGAATGGAATAGATTTATAATATAAAATTTTAAATATTCATTTGAGGATCTCGGC
>NW_021396343.1:0-1407 GCF_001605985.2 Dendrobium catenatum
GCAGTTGGGGGCGATAATGGTCTAAGGGACCATATTCGGTGGGCAAAAAATGGTTGGATGGACCATTTTCAACGGATGACAATTGTTAGAGAGATCGTAATTAGCAAGCAACAAATGTTGGAGAGACCATAGTCGGGGGATAATAGTGGTCATAGGAACCATAGCCGGTCGGAGGGACCTTAGTCAGCGGGATAATGAAGGTTGGCAGGACCGTAGTTTGGGGGAGTTGTTAGTTGGAGGGACCATAGTCGATAGGCGATGAAGGTTGGAGGGATTGTAGTTGGCAGGCGACGATGGTCGGAGGGACCAAGGTCGATGGGCTACAGTGGTCCAATGGGGGTCGGCATGTCTAACAAGTGTCAGCAGCAGGGCAATGGCCCGACATCAATCGACGGAAGTTAGACAGCAGTGGTGCTCGAGTGGAGCTCTAGATCCTTGAAGCCTTATAGCTCTCTCTAATTTATAGCAAAAGATATACGCCCCAAGCCTCCCATTTCATGTGGGAAGTGAGGGTCAATTTAAAAATTTTTAAGAATGGCATGCCCTGTAAATGTGGACAAGATCTGGGCAAATTCGAACTGCTCCATCGGACAACCCATATTGACCCCCTCGATTATAGAGCATTTTTCAATCATTTATGTGCCCAAATGATTTCAGAATTAAGTGATCATAGGCTCGTTGGATTTGACTCGTCGAGCCGCTCAATTTGACTATAAGCTTACCATATTTAGAGGTTATTTAATCATCCAATTAGTGATTCCACAATTTTGACCTATTTGGGTTCATAGTGGATCGATTTTGGTGTCATTAGGTTGATCTCTTCGAGACGTTCAATTTGACTGTAACATTGTTGAAATTAGTGTTCGAATGCTCTCGAATTTCATTTTGGATGTTTCTAACTTGAATATGCCTTGAGATTCATGCTAGATCAAGACAATTTTTTTGTAATGTGCTTACTTCTTTCGCCTTATCTTTTTTTTTGGACATTTATGTCAATTAAGACAAACTCACACACACATTATATATGCAAGGTTCAACTCAAAATCTCTCAGCTGATAGCTAAAACTCTCAATTAACATACCAAGATGAGCTGTGTTCCGACTCCTGTCTCCCATCTTGCTAACCATCATTCTCAGTTGGCCACTCTTCCCAACCATCACTCCTCCTTCATTCCCCCACATGTCATTCTCAAGCCAGAGCTTGCACTCATCAACCTTCTAGAGATCAAAAGAGAGCAAGCATCAAGGCACATATATGTTAAAGTATCAAATTGTTTTGGAATTGTGTTAACTGTAGATTCAATTATGGTTGCATATATTTTGTTCTTGTAAATTAGATGAATTCAAAATGTTGTCCAAATTGTATGTGATTGTTCTGGAAATTTGCACCTTATTAATGAAATCTTAT
>NW_021396344.1:0-212 GCF_001605985.2 Dendrobium catenatum
TCAAGATCCCATGGTTCCGTCGTCCCGGGTCATCGTGTTCTCTGGTCTACTTAATCACAGGAGGTAATCGACCCAACCTGACAGAAGGATCATTGTCAGCAGCTATGGGTTGCTTAGCCCAAGGAAACCTTGTAGACCTGGGTGAATGTTTGTCTAGGGGACAAATTTAAATCCACCTTAGCTAACAAAGGGCTTTGCCTCCACCCCACTAG
>NW_021396345.1:0-327 GCF_001605985.2 Dendrobium catenatum
TTTAAGCTCCGTCAGCGCCCGCCGCCTTCCGTTCGTTAACCCCATTGCCAGCGAAAAGGGGAGAGCAGGTAGCTGGCCTTTTTTATTTACTGGATTTGGCCGGAGAAGCGTGAAATGGAGAAAGTTCCCTTCCACAGCGACGAGCTCCCATTTGTTGATTTCAATACTACAGGAAGGGAAAGTCGGCGGAAGAGCAAAGCCGAGGATCACACCGAGCGAGCTCTCACCGGTGACGATCATCCTCTCGTTGGATTTTGTTGGATGGCGTCGGAGGGGCAACGCCGGCGGAAGAGTTCACGGCTTGTGGAGATCAGGCAAGGTAAGGAT
>NW_021396346.1:0-283 GCF_001605985.2 Dendrobium catenatum
GCGGTTAGCACTACATGTTATGTTCTAAATAAGATGAATGTGAGATCCAATTTAAATAAAACACCCTATGAATTGCTATAGGGAAGAACACCCAATTTGTCACATTTGCATGTTTTTAGTTGCAAGGTGTTTATTCATAATATTGGAAAATCTGCCTTAGGAAAATTTGATCCAAAATCAGATGAAGGAATTTTTTGTTGGATATTCAAGTGTTGAAAAATCTTATAGGGTGTTCAACAAAAGAAATTTGGTTATTGAAGAGACCACACATGTTGTATTTGAT
>NW_021396347.1:0-258 GCF_001605985.2 Dendrobium catenatum
AGAGACTCATGTTGATCAAAGATTTGATCAACTTGATTCTCAACTTTTGCAGCAGTAACAAGACATTGGTAGCATCAGAAATGAAGTACATGAAATTAATAACAATGTTATGTTGATGACCTTCTAGTTCAACCTTTTTGGTGGCATTCCTCCTCCTCCTCCAGAAGAATAGAGAATGAGAGATGATTTTGTGTTTGTTGTACTTGTATTTAGCTTTAAATATTTTGCTTATGTTTGTTATTTTTGATATTATGAAAT
>NW_021396348.1:0-1134 GCF_001605985.2 Dendrobium catenatum
ATCCGAAGGAAGATGATCTAGAGAAGGATGATCCATTTGAAGATGAAGACTTAAAAATGAAATTCTCATCTTTTAAGACTTGTGTCATTTATTAGGATTAGAATCCTGGTTATTGTCGGTGGAGCCTAGCCATATTACTTTTCTACATACCCTGAGTTATATTTATACGGTACTTACCATGGACTTTTACATTATGTGTGTATTAAAACTTGCATGTTTTTCTTAGGTTTCTTTTCTTACATGTGTATGGCCTGATTTTTGTTAAGTTTTTTAGGATAAAAAATATTTTTTTACTCTTATATAATATTCAAAATTTTAAGGTCTATATAACTTAGAAACTTAACGACCTAGGGAATAACCGGAACCGTCTGGGGATGCATGCATATTAATGCATTCTCTTTCTCCTTGCTATAAGACACCACCCTGCTCGTGGGTAGAGTATGGATAATCTGGCCTATGAGGATGAAGTGCCGACCTAGGGAGGCGCAATCATTTCTAAAAATTATTTTTATATAAGCTTATTTTTAAAAATCTTATGCATTCATGATTATAACTTTTTAACTAGCACGTATCACATTAGAAATCAACCTAATTAAAATATAATTGCATTAGCTTTAGGAGCATTCACCTTGCATAAGTCCAGGGCTAATTAGGAAACTCTTTAGACATTGGCCCTACATAAAAAAAAAACTAAACTACCTACCCATCTTTCATAAATACTGGACAATATAGATTTTAAGTGCTTAGGTGGTTAGCTAGCATCCCTTTTCAGGCAGGTTGGTGTTGTCGCATACCCTCGGCACTCGATAGCTACGACGGTGTCCTTTCGGAGGTCAACAGGTGGTCATACAGTACAATCATTAATGATGAAGATCCTAATTCGATTCATTAATCCTTGGGGTTAAATTAGATAATTTTAATTAATGTTTAAACAAAATGAAAGGGTACATATAGTATGATTAGTTCAAATTTCAAAATTTAAATTTACCTAATTTAAGTAACAAAAGATTTGATGGTGGAGTTTCTTAGAATTACTGATCATCATGTATATTTTATTGGTAGTACATTATGATTAGTTATATATCAATTTAAATAATTTAATTTAATTTAATATTTAAATTAATTTTTTATTTG
>NW_021396349.1:0-232 GCF_001605985.2 Dendrobium catenatum
TCTTTATCTCCTTCTTCAGCCTCATCGATTTTAAGCTTTGTCATGAAATCAGCAAGTTCTATAGGTCGTCTCACAGCCTGATAATATTCATCCAAACTGTTGATAACTCTCGGAGTTGCGGTCATCTTCTTCTTGGGTTTCTTCTTGGATGATTTCTTCTTTTCAGCCTTTGAAGAACCAGCTTGGTTGGAAAAATGTTTAGAAGTAGAAGGTCGTACCACTGGCAGTGCCT
>NW_021396350.1:0-295 GCF_001605985.2 Dendrobium catenatum
TTCATTTAAATATAATAAAAATGTCAACTTTAATACTATCTAACCAAGTCTTTCTAGGTCTAATTTTACCTTCCTTAACATGGGCCAAATTTAATATATCTACTCTCATAACCATGTTATTAGAAGGCCAACTATTACAATATACAAAGAAACATTAATAAAATTATTATTTATGGGCTCTAAAAATTTGGCCCCGGCCTCCCCGCTTTTCTTTTTATTCGGCGAGGGAGTTTTAACAGACTAAGTTTCAGGATAAATTTTTGAAGGCAGATGGATTGTAGATAAGACACTACCC
>NW_021396351.1:0-203 GCF_001605985.2 Dendrobium catenatum
AGTTTTGCAAGAGTCCAATGTCACTCCAATGTTAGGTGGTGATCCGGCAGCACTCCGGTGTCAGGCGAAAGACCGGTAGTGGCACTTCAGCGTTAGGGGGTATTTCAGCTTTGCATGGCACTTTGACGTCCTTTGATGGTCTAGTGGGTATTTGACAGAACTCCGACATCCTTTGGTGGTCCGGCGGTGGTGCGATAGAACTC
>NW_021396352.1:0-3200 GCF_001605985.2 Dendrobium catenatum
TTCCCCTTAGCTTCTGCTCAAGGGGAGGAGAGGATATTTAGGATAGCCCGTTCCCCATCATGTCCAGTCAACTACTCGACTAAGAAGACTTCAAAAGAGAAATATCTACATAAGACTAGAGCATTAAGGAATATAATTCATACCTGTGCTGCACAATCCGGACAAACCAAAGAATAATATTTGAGCCAGCTGAAGGGAGTGATCTCCCACCGCTTCCAGAAGGAAGTGTTGAAAGAAGAGGCATCTGAGGCTAAGAACCTAACTCCACAACATGTTAGGAGAAACAAGAAATATGTTAGGCAGCCTGCCACTTCTGTGCTAGTTGATGGATATCACTGGGCGCCACGCCCTCCTTCTTCCAAACGGAGGGTATTGTGTTGACTGGGTCTGAGAGAGGCCGCCATCCTTATGGAAGACCCCCTGTACCCCCTCCCAAAGCTGTAAGGTTGGCTTATGTGATTGTTAACCCCAAGGGGGATGAAGCGTTAAAACATCTGGACGTTAAAGGCGAAAATACCCTAAAAAAATCTCCTGAAAAGAAATAATGTGCCAAGAGGACTAGGTTGGAGAATCTGCCACCACTCTAGAGCTATCTAAGTTGCATTTTGCAGCTCCAAACGAGTTATCCAGCCAACGCCGCACATCCCGGTTTTTAGTTTGACTATGATGGATGTCCATCGACTGGTACCGACATAATTAACTGTTACGGTAGGGTTTACTAATGATATAGCTGACGCTCCCGCCAGTTTTGTATAGTTAACAGTTCTCCCACAGCACAGTTTAAGTTTCAAGTTCAATAACCACACACCGAACCTGTTCGCCCCCAGTTGATGATCCCAAAGGTCCGAGATGTCATTCCTAGGCTCCTTAGTCACGTGTCTGAGGACCTTACCCTTGCCAGATGTCAGGTGCCTATCACTTTACAAGCTCCTGCTTCTCTCCCCCCGAGGTATATGTCCTCTCCTGTAGAGGATGCAACTCGTTCTGACTACCATTCTTGGATAAGTGCCGAGAGGAGAGAATTGACTGCAGGATCTAGAAATGGAAGATGAACCGGATAAAGTCCTCAACACAGAAATGCCTAATACCAAAACTTACAGAAATCATTGCCCGCTGGATCTGAAGAAATTATTCGATATGGTGAATACAAAGGATACCTACCCCCTCGATCCTAGTGCAATTGGCGGATTAGCCGATTGGAGGAGGTAGTTCAAGAAATAGAAATACTTTTTGTTTAATAAAGAAGGAATGGCCTGCTTTTGAACCATACCTGGAGCTGATGATCTCCTTGGGATGAGATGATTATGCTGGTTAAGCAATTCCATATGGTTGGACTTAGGGGATCTAATAAAAGAAACTTGAGGCCCAGCAAACATAATTTGTTAAAGAAGATGATTCACATACTGTTCTGCCAGAGTAGATTCAGATGAGTCTTTTAAAGGCTAGAGATGAGAGCACATAAAAAAACTTGGAGAGCTCGCCTTGGCAAGCATGATGTCAACAAGTTAGGCGAGATGCAAGAAAAGTTGGATAACGTCACAGCAAGAGCTCTTTAAATCCAGACTCGGGCTCGAGCAACACTTTCACCAGAAAAAGGCCAAAAAGGCCATAATTAGATTCCAAAACTCACCTCTTCGAGTCACCACCTGTGACGCTTCCCTTGTCCAGTAAGAAAGCACCTCCAGTTTTTAACCGCCACGGATATTTACGGCTCTTGCCCGATTCTGCCTAAGAAGGAATATAAGGCATTAATTGAGGACCAGGTAAAGGAGGCCTTAGCCCTTTCGGCAATGGAAACCGCGTGTCCATTCGGCAAAGGGTAGACTTACCCTGAAGAATATGACTTAGTTCGTTTACCCAAAGATGGCTTTGTGCCACCAAACCTTTTTAAATCTTCACTGGAATTGAAAATTCGAGACAGCATCTGCCCACCTTCCCGGAGCAAAGCTGTTGCAATGCAAGGGGGGTTAGATTGCTCCTAGCTATTTTTTAACAATTTGTGAGTGTAACCTATCGCGGCATTAGCCTTCTTGAATGGGTAGATGACCGATCTGCCACATGGTCCTCAGTTAAAACTTTTAGTGAACCTAAGAAAATCTTCCTTTTTCCTAAAAGATTTTCTCGAGCGCAAACAACGAACTACTGTGGGCAATCTTGTTGTTGAGAACAAAAGCCAGGAGAGTCTTGGTTGAGTACAATCTTGAGTGGCGACCTCTCGTATAGAAGTGTGAACCCCAAGTTGCAAGAGCAACAGTGCGGTGGAGATCCTTCTTAAGAATATCCAATGGCCCTGTTTCTTTTTCTCCTGAAGGGTTTCAAACATTAAACTTTCAGAAACAACACTTACTTAGTACAAGGCTAGCAATCTGCAGGAAGAGAGCTCAATAGATGCAATTCTTAACGAGAGCAGTCTGAAACCAAAAAAGGTTCCTAGGATTGGTTAAGCACTTTTGAGAAGATAATGGCAGTAGTGTACGGCAGTATGACAAGGAAAAAGGCCAATACTAGTCAGAAAACCCATTGGTTCACTCCGCACACCACCACACACAGCCAGCTCAGAAGCAGCCGCTTTCAGCATATTTTTCCTCAATATACTAGAGATCCTAACTTTCATCCCTTTTAGAGAGAGATTGGCAAAAGCCTTATCCATTTAAAAAAGGAGTCAGTTAAGAAGATCCTTGCAGAGCTTTAAAGAAATTCTGATTTTTAAGTTTCCAGAGGCTAGGAGACCCGCAGGATGAGGCTAAGAAAGAACGAATCTAAGTATAATAGTCCATACCATCAGATGCTTGTCCAACGCACTTAAGGACTGTGTGTTGTGTTCAATACAGAGATTGGCTTCAGAGAACTACACTCAAGGTAACATCATAATTCCTAAGGAATTACTTGGTCGACCTAGAAAAAGCTTCATTAAGGACGAATTTCAGGTAACCCTCTTAACCTTCCTTGATTTTGTTTGAAGACGGTTGGGGACTCGCTTTGTCCCGGACACTTAAAAAGTCGATTAACAAGTCTTTTCCATCTTTCTCAACAGCTGACTACGATAAGCCCAGGCCCCAAGCCGTGCGAAGGTTGACCTGGATGCCTTTCGCAGAAGGATGTTGAGCCAGTTCCCATCTCCCAGTAAGTTCGTAGGAACTACTGAAGAAAAATATAAAGAAAAGAAATTTGATTTTTGTAGAGAGGAAGTGTGTGGATGC
>NW_021396353.1:0-316 GCF_001605985.2 Dendrobium catenatum
AGGGTCAGGTCCAGGTCGGGTTTAGGGTCAGGTCAAAAATTGACACCGAAAATGACGGAACAAGGCGGAAGAGTTCCGCCTCTCCTGTATACCGCTTGAACCTACATTGTATGCATTAAGTAGTTTGTTTTCCTAGGGTTAGGGCATCTTGAATTTGGCTGAAATTTAAGATCTTTTAGATTTTTTTGGGCTCTAGCGGCGTCTAGAGATTTAGGAGAGATTGTTCCTCTCGAATAGGAGTTTTTATTTGGTCCGGTGCAAGGACCTAGAGGAAGGTTAGGTTTTACCTAAAAAAGTGCAAATACCGAGTTTTTTG
>NW_021396354.1:0-201 GCF_001605985.2 Dendrobium catenatum
GTTAGCCTGAGTAGCCAGGCTAACCCGTCCCGCATCATCTCTCCCCCGGCTCCGAAAAGCTCGACTCCGACGAGGCGGTTACAGGAACCTCGTTGTCCGGAGGAAAGTAGCTGTATAAGTCTGATACGTTGAAGGTAGAAGAAGTGCGAACCACCGGTGGTAAATCAATCACATACGCATTGTCGTTAATTTTGTGCAAAA
>NW_021396355.1:0-2067 GCF_001605985.2 Dendrobium catenatum
TCAAGTTTAAAGAAAGAGAGATTTTCACCTCTGACCTTTTTATATCAATTTGGGAAAGTGGGGTAAGGGTAATATTTTTCACATACTTCTTTGGGTAGATTTGAATCAGCTTCCCTAGTGATTTGGACCCTATTCTCATCACTATCACCTTCTATCCAAGGATGATAAAAGGGGAGGCAAAAGGTTCTATTTTTCTGAAGGACCTAAGGAGATGAAGCTTTATATGGAAAATAATGATTTCCATGAAGTTGCTTTTGTTGGACCAAGATTCACTTGGTGCAACAACAAAGAAGGTGCAGCCAGAATATGGGAGAGACTAGACAGATGCTTGATGAACTCTGCAGCCCTGCAGAGAACTCCTATGGCATTGGTTCGACACTTACCAAGGGTAGCTTCAGACCATAGTCCTATTTCATGGAAGGTGTTTGAGCCTTCTAATAAGCAGTCTAAAATCATTAGATTTGAAGACACATGGAAATCTTATACTTCACCTTGGAAAATTATTTTAAAGTCTTGGAGGAAAATAGACTATGGAAATAATGCGGATATACTTCAAAGGAAACTAAGAAGAACTCTAAAGTCTCTATATTTCTGGAATAAGAATAAATGTATAAAGTTGAATACTTTGAAGGAAGAACTAAAAAAGGAAATACTAGATCTTCAATTGGAACAATCTTTTATTTTTGGGCTTTCGGTGGAGAAGCTGAAGTTTCTTAGAACTAAAGTTTATGAGCTCAATGTCACGTTGGGGAAACTATCTACATGGTGTAACCAAAGAGAAAAAGCTAGATGGCATGAGGAAGGTCACTCTAATTCAAATTTCTTTCATAATTTTGCTTCTGCTAAGAAAAATGGAAATCTCATTAGACAAATCAAAGATGAAAACAGTAATCTTTTGGAGGATTTTAATTTAACCCCATTGAGTAGTTTTTTTTTTTTTTTTTTTTTTCTTAAAAAATGGAAGGCTAGAGACTTCATTTTAATGGGCTGGCCAACTATTCCAGAAAATAAGAAAATTTTGCAGGTTGAAGCTGATTTGATGAATGCAGATTTTGTTAAGAGAGTTGCTATTTGCATGTTTTACATTTTTGCAACTTGTATAGTTTTGATGATTCCAAATATTATTGTTTTATGTGAAGTTATTTTCAAACACTTTTTGGAAGATTTGTTTTTGCTCTTGTGTGTACTAACATTTCAGGAAAATTGAACTCCAAAATATGAAGACTTCAAATTAAATTTAGCATACAATCCTTTGCAAATTGAAGCTTTAAATTATTCTTTGAATTGAGAGGGATTGATTGTAATTGAGTAAATAAACACACACACACACACACACACACACACACACTTAAGGAGATCTTAAAAAATTTGTACTGATCGTACGGGATGAACCTAGTTCGTACGGGACGATCAGGTCAGTTTTCTCCCTGTAAGAGCAATGGTACAAACAAGAGTTGGAGGAAATTTTTCTGAGTCCTGATCGTCCAGGACAAAATTATTTTCGTGCCAGGATGAGTTAGGCTCTATAAAAATTTTGTTCAAATGAAATCTATAATCGTGCCAGGATGATTTCTTCTTTATAAAAATTGCGTCTAGACGAAATCCAAATCATCCCAAGATGAATTCTTCTATGTAAAAATTTCATTCAGACGAAGTTCATTATCGTGTCAGGACGAGTTGCTCTATGTAAAAATTTTATCTGGACGTAGTCCTGTTTGTCCCAGGACGATGTGAACCGACTTACTTAAGTTGGTTACATCCATTCAGTTATTGGGAACTGACCAATGGTATAACTGATCATACCGGAAGAACCTAGTTCGTACGAGACGACGATCGTGTACGAACATAGTTTGTACCAATATTCACTAGGATCATTTCTGACTCTTTAAGTAAAATCGTCCAGAATGATCCACGATCGTACGGGACGATTCATTTCATGTTGACTTGAAAAATTTGCAATTTTGGATGGTTTTTCTTGTCTCTCCTATATATAGTCCAATTTAGACTACCACCCAATCTTTTTTCCATTTCATCTTCGTGCCTATTGAAAGAAGAGTCAAGGAGAGA
>NW_021396356.1:0-449 GCF_001605985.2 Dendrobium catenatum
CTAATCTAGCCTTATTTCTAATGACTACTCCTGAGTCTTTCATTTTATCTTTGAACACCCACTTGGTTCCAACAACACTTTGATCTTTTGGCCTTGCAGTTAATTCCAAAACTTTATTTCTTATAAATTGATTCAACTCTTCTTGCATGGCCAATATCCAAAATTCATCAAAAAGTGCTTGATCAATATTAGTGGGTTCAATAGTTGAAATAAAGACTGAATGATTGACTTCCTTATTTCCACGCCTAGTTCTAACACCCTCACTAGGTTCACCTATAATCAATTCTCTTGGGCGATTTTTAGAAAATCTCAAATCTCTAGGCAAAGGGTTTTCTCTTTCCAAATTCTCTTCCACATTTTCTTCCAAATTTAATCTATCAATCTTTTGGGAGTTTTCTTCAATCTCATCTTCAACAACATTTGGCTCTTCCAAATTTTCAGATTCATGA
>NW_021396357.1:0-214 GCF_001605985.2 Dendrobium catenatum
AATTAAAAGAAATTTTCAGCGGCGTCAATCAGTCGTTCAATATCATCATTTCTGGCAGCCAAACCGGCCATTGGCCGCCGGAAACCTGTAGCATCTAAAAAAAAAATTGACAGCCTCCTCTTTATTTTAGGGAGGTTCACCCTAAACTCTAAACCCTACACAGAAAGTAATAACAACAAGTTTTGGGAAACACGTCGCTAGATTCAATCAATTA
>NW_021396358.1:0-1235 GCF_001605985.2 Dendrobium catenatum
CTTGACATATAATTCATAATGGTATGACCAGGCTTGATGCTTTGAGTATTCCTTATATTAGAATATAATCTTTTTGGGGTTGTAGTTTTTGGCTGGATCCCTCCATATCCTGGTTCTTCTGTTGTTGGGTTTATTGCAGATTTCACTTCATGTTCTTGGTGTTGTGTTGCTAATTCAATTATTTCGGTATATCATTTTGAGGTGTGGTGGTACTTGGTTGTCTCTTGTGCTGGTTTTTTAATGTGGTCTTTTGATTTTACTGTTGGCTGATTGGTTATTTCTAGGTGTTTTGGCTCTCTATGGGGGGTTGTTGGTTGTTCTATTTATTCTGCTATTTTTTCTTGAGTTTTGTTATTTCTCTCCTTTGTGGGTTTGTATCTGGTGTCATGTTTGTTTGAGTTTCTCTGGGTGCTGCTATGTTTGACAATGTTGTTTATCATTTTTTGGGTTGTGCATTGTTCAATTCTTTAATTTTTTGCTGAGATTAGGGAGTGTGCATGCACTAGTTGGATTTATTTCCGATTTTTTGTTATTTTGATCTTCCTCCCTATGTATTTTTATTTTCGAGGCTCTGGATTTTATGTTAGGATTTATTTGTTTTATTATCTGATTATTGGTGGGGGTCAAGTCGGTGGTTTTGTTTTGACTTGTGTTTCTATCTCTTGTTGATGACATGTTTGAGAGTGGTGGGAGTGGTTGTATCTTTTGTTTTTCTAGTCTTCAACATCTTTTTCCTTCTTTGTTATGCTCAGATGTGAGGTTCAATTCTTTTGATGAGGGGTTGGTTATGTTGTCATTCTCTTTTGTAGATTTTGGGTGTCCACTTTCCCCTCTTCAGTTGTTGTCTCTTGAGGTTTGTTTTCTTAATCTTTGGTGATTTTTGTTGCTATATGAGTTGATATTTTGTAGGATGCGCTGATTTGTTCTTGATTAGGCTTAATGGATACTCGAGTTTTGGCGCTACTGATGCTTCATTTGGAGTTTTTGGGTGTGGTGGTTGTCCTTCCTTCTTTTTGTTTATTTCTTGTAACTAGGTAGGGATCGTTGACTCCATATAATTTTTTTCTCTTTTTGATTGTAGCTCTTGGAGCATTTTGTGGGTTTGTGATCCCTTTAAGGACTTTATATCTGTTTTGATGATATAAAAAAAAATTTCCTTTGCCAACTCACACTACGGGAAAACACGTGATTACCGTCGGAATTTCCGGTGGATTTTTTTGCGCCGGCATTGTCGG
>NW_021396359.1:0-209 GCF_001605985.2 Dendrobium catenatum
ACTATAAGCAAGTCATGTTTGGAAACCGTTTGGTAAACCAAATTGTGGTTCAAACCTTTCAACAACGCTTTGAGTCCTTGATTTGGACACATTTGGGCTCAGATTGAGTTGAATTTGGTGTCGTTGGATTCGTATTTTGAAATTCCGAGACGCTCATTTCGACTATAAGTTTGCTAAAATCGGAGTTCAGGTGATCCCGGATTAAATTT
>NW_021396360.1:0-326 GCF_001605985.2 Dendrobium catenatum
CCTTACCTTGCGTACAACACTTTCCTGAACAGTCTCAACGGATTAAAACGGCTCGGCGTCGCCCAAAAATCAACTTTTCCACCTTTTTCCTTTTTTTCTCTCTCCTGGGCTTCTTCTCTCTCTTCAAAATATCTCATTTCCATATATATCCAGACTAATCGTCCCGGACGATCGCACTTCGTTCCGAGACGAAGTGGCTCTGGACAAATTTCGTCCAGATGAAATTAATTAACGTCCCCGGCGACTGGTCCTCGGGAGAATTTTCGTCCAGACGATCCAAATTTCGTCTAGACGATCCATGCAGCCAGAACTGTTTTCCTTGAACA
>NW_021396361.1:0-331 GCF_001605985.2 Dendrobium catenatum
AATGGTAAGGATGTTAATATTTCCTCTGACGTTATTTATTTTCGATGTAGGAAACCTGGACATATGAAAAATGAGTGCCCTAATTTAAGAATTCTTCCTGTAAAAGAAAAGGGTAAGGCGAAGCTAAATTTAAATTGGGGAAATAATGAAAAGCAAAAAATCTCATGGGCAGATCTGGTCTATGAAGCATCAGACCAAGAAAGAGATAATGGTTAAATGCCTTATTTGTGTCTTTCTTTTTTATTTTCATTTTTTTTAAAATTTTTTTTTCGTGTTTTTGTTTTCGTTAAATTTTTTATCTCATCAACACACACATTCACTTTTCTAAAAA
>NW_021396362.1:0-668 GCF_001605985.2 Dendrobium catenatum
AATGACTAGTCTATTTATAGATTTCCTAGAGTAGCATGGCCCGTAAATAGATGGAAGATCAAGGGCAACTAAAAAGTGGTTGGATGGACGGCTGATGTTGAATCCCTTAATCGGGCACTATTTGATGGACATTTGAATGCCATAGTAATGTTGAAACTCAATGATCTTAAGCTCATTGGATTCGTCTCGTCGAGCTGCTCGGTTTGACTATAAGCATGCCATGTTTGGAAACCGTTTGGTAATCCAAATTGTAGTTTGAACCCTCCAACAGTGCTTCAGACCATTGAATTGGACCCATTTGGTCTCAGATTTAGTCGAATTGGGTGTCGTTGAGTTCGTATTTCTAAGATGCTCAATTCGACTATAAGTTTGCTGAAATCGGAGTTCGAACTGTCCCAATTTAAATTTCAAAAATTTCCAACTTGAATTGCATCGAGATTCGTGCCCGATCAAGATAAATTTTTTAAGATGTATCAGTTGCCCCTTATTTTCAAACGTCAATGCTCAAGAAGTCTGAAAATATGCATTATAGCTCATGGGAAAATTTTTCTGTGAGATTCAAAACTTGAAAACATTCTAATCTTGAGCGTAGAGGTCCTGAAATACATTAAAAGTGTCAAATTTGAGTTCGAAACATCAAAAAGTGATCTTAAATATCCCAAAACGTC
>NW_021396363.1:0-207 GCF_001605985.2 Dendrobium catenatum
ACCAATTGCTACTCAGTGTGATCAAGGCTAGGGAAGAAAAACTAACGGAAGGTTCGTAGTAATTCACGTCATTTCTCCGAGAAGGTGATCTTCTTCCTAGATCCATTTACTTTTCAAATTCTACTTACCTTATTGAGATTTGTCCAAACAAGAAACTGTGCCTACTATTTGCCATCCACTAGTAATCGTAGGATTGTTACTTCTTTG
>NW_021396364.1:0-321 GCF_001605985.2 Dendrobium catenatum
TAAAAGGAGTTGGAGGAAGGGAAAGTATCACGGTGTTTCTCCCTTTAACTAATTTAGGGATGTCAATCATTGACTATACATTTTTAAAAATAAATATAAGGCATAAAATATCATTTCAGCAGTGATTAAAAGAAAAACTAAAAGAAAATCTGAAATATCAGAAACAAAAACATGGAAAATAGTAGCAAATAAAAATTAACACTTAAAAACTAAAAACAAAAAAAGAACATAAAACAACAACAAATAACAGATATAAAATTTAGAGTTTAGAAAGCATCAAGTTCATGCATTTATGTCAATCACACCCAATATGGTCCTTAA
>NW_021396365.1:0-316 GCF_001605985.2 Dendrobium catenatum
AGTGCTACTAGCCTTTGCCTGTTATATGGTATTTAAGCTTTTACAAATGGATATCAAGAGTGCCTTTTTGAATGGAATAATAAAAGAAGATGTATTTGTAGCAACTTAAAACCAACCAGCTAACATCTTTACTAAACCACTAGCTTTTGAATCGTTCAGCATCTTAAGGATTAGATCAGGTGTTATAGACATAACTGCATGAACTTGTTGATTACAGAACTCTGAATCATTCTATTTTCTTATCTTACTTTTATTTTTCTTTGAATAATTGTTTATGTCTATGTGTTCTAGTTTTCCATTTTTTGGTATTATGTTA
>NW_021396366.1:0-233 GCF_001605985.2 Dendrobium catenatum
GGTTAGAATGCCTAACTTGCCTTTGCAATGTTGGGATAAAGTTAACATAGCAAGGATTGCTTCTAGAATTGGTATCCCATTAATGATGGATGGGAATTTATTCCAATGGGGAAGGAGGGAGTTTGCTAGAGTTTGTGTACGAGTGAAGCTTGATCAACCTCTTCCTTTGGGAATTTGGGTGGATAGCATTTCGGGGAGGTTCTTTCAAAAAGTTGAATATGAGAAAGTGGCCA
>NW_021396367.1:0-1413 GCF_001605985.2 Dendrobium catenatum
TATAACTTTAAATCCTTTAATATTACATAAAATAGCGTTCATTGCCAACAAGAACCAGTCGGGCTCCAGAAGCCGCGCGGAGCTCAATCGTCCCCAAAATCAAATAGAAACAGTCAGCATGAGGCAAAAGTACTGATCATAAAATCTATTCAAATTCATAAATAATGAGCTTCAGATCATCCATAACTTAAATTCCACAAGAAAAACATTTAACTGCTTGATTGAATTAAGTTCATCAGCAAGAAATTCTAAGCTATCAATGAAGCTTTCTGCGTCAGTTTAGCAGAGCATTACAATTTACAACGCACATTCATTTAGATTTTAGAAGATTAAGTTTAATTGGGAGAAAAACACACACTATATTGCTTCGCTAAATCGAGAACAACTACATCTAGACTCTAATGCCGAGGAACACGACGCCGGTGTTCACCCCGGCGGAGCAGGCAACCGGCGTCGTGTTCCTCGGCATGAGCGTCTGGATGTAGCCGTTCTAGAATTAGCGAAGTAATATTGTGTGTTTTTCTTCCAATTAAACTTTACCTTTTAAAATCTAAATGAATGCGTGTTGTAAATTGTAATGCTCTACTAAACCGTCGCCGAAAGCTCCATTGAGAGCTTCGAATTTCTTGTTGATGAACTGAATTGTATCAAGCAGTTATATATATATAATGTTTTTCTTGTGGAATTTAAGTTATGGATGATATGAAGCTCATTATTTATGAATTTGAATAGATTTTATGATCAAAATATGCTTTTTTCTAATGAATACTTTTTATTAATATACATTTTATTCCAAACGAAAAGTGCTGGAGAAGACGGTGAAAGAGTTGGGCATCGTTTCCCTAGCTACCATTGTCTCAATGATAGCAGCAGCCATTGCGAACAAGAACCAATCAGGCTTCAGGGAGCTCATCCTCCTTAACGTGTGTGTTTTTCTCCTAATAAAACTTTACCTTCTAAAATCTAAATGAATGTGTGTGATAATGCTCTGCTAAACTAAAACAGAAAGTTTCCATTGAGAGATAATTTTCTGTCATAAATATATATCATAAATTACGGATATTTTAACAAAATGGTTATAATAATTAAAAATACATAAATTGTTAGTAAAAAATATTTCTTGACCGACAAAATTGTTAAATATTACACCTTTTTAGAATATAATAGCTGTAAAGAAATATTTATCTGATTTTTATAAATAGAAAAAAGAATTATACTCAAATTAATTTTGAAACATAAAAGATAATTACAGTCTTAAAAAAAAAATGCCATACAACTACCAACATTCATAGATAAAATTAAGAGACTAACCTCTGCAAAAAGATATATGGTGACGAGAGAAAAGCATTTCTAGGAGATTGAAAGAGAGGTGGTGAAGTCTAATGAGCATATAAGAGTGGCTATATATAGGCT
>NW_021396368.1:0-216 GCF_001605985.2 Dendrobium catenatum
CAGCCAGCAGTGTCAGCTTTGACAGATGGGTACAATTCTGGGCCTCGTCAGGAGAGGGCAACTAGTGAGCAGATTGTTTTGGTTGACTATTCAGCACCGCTACCTGAGGCTCGTGGCAGACCAAAGGTTGATCACCCTGATCGCCAAGTGGTCCCTCGGACTTCTCTTTCTAGTTCTGTTAGATCTGATGTACCTACTAGGTTTAGGAGGTCTCCA
>NW_021396369.1:0-209 GCF_001605985.2 Dendrobium catenatum
AAAAATTAACACAAATTAAAATATACATACTAACAGCCAAATAAACACATATATAAATTTTTCTATTCTAACAATATTATTTTATTCAACAATATTGCCAAATTTTTTCATGCCATTATATCAACATATTTTGCTCTCAACATCAACTTCTCAACAATATTTGAAAAAAAAATTCAACAATGTACAAATATGATGTAGAATAATACAAA
>NW_021396370.1:0-222 GCF_001605985.2 Dendrobium catenatum
AAGTAGATACTCTCATATAGTCCTCAGATTTCAATGCACAAAAAAAGCAGTTTAAGCACTTAGCATTCAGTTGGGCTAACTCCCTATCCTCATTACTCCATTAAATAAACGGTACAGGAGTTTTCAAACCATTAACAATTTTAAACGGTGCAACATACCCATCATTTACTAACATCCACATGCGTTAATCTATAGATTGTAAAAATGTAGACATTCTAATTT
>NW_021396371.1:0-263 GCF_001605985.2 Dendrobium catenatum
AGTGATTTAATTTAAATGCTTATATATAACTGCTTAGGATGATTTTTGCTTAGGATAACCCTACAGGTGGTCTAGATTTTTTTTTTCCTTTTCTGTGATGTAAATGCAAATGTAAATGTAATGTATTAAAAGGCAAAAATGTGTAACTAATTTTGTAAATAAGATATTACATCCGATTTGGAATCCAAAGAAAAGAGAATATACCTTAAAAGATTATTCTCTTTTATTTGAAAGGCCAAATTAGGATGATTCTAATATCCAAA
>NW_021396372.1:0-325 GCF_001605985.2 Dendrobium catenatum
CCCAATTCAAGATACTCAAACCCTAGGAAAATCAACTTTTTAATGCATACAAATCAAAAGGAAATCCCTAAACAATCCCTACATTGAATTTCCCTCCTAGAATCCATTCAAAAACCTTCCTAAAAGGAGCTCTCAAGCCTCGCGTGCGTGCGGCTGACGGAAGAGGCAGAGAAATTCCGCCCGTTCTCTGCCTGGGCCGGTCCCGCATGGACCGGCTGGACCGGTCTAACAGTGAGTTACTGTATTTTGAAGTATTATTGTATTTAGAATTGGAAAATAAGTTTTTTCGTTGGAGATGACCTTAGTCTGTCCAATTTTATATGTT
>NW_021396373.1:0-331 GCF_001605985.2 Dendrobium catenatum
GATTTGGCTAAAACCGCGCATGGAAGGGGAGAAGGATCGTTACCTTCACACCTTGCGAGCTCCCGTCCCTGCTTCCGATAAAAATGTCGTAACTTTCGTTCCAGCAGGAAGGAACGATGCCAGAGGAGCGAAATGCGGGGGAGATGGAAGCCGCTAGGGCTTGGGATCGGTCGGCTTCTGCTCGCTGAGAGGGGTAGGCAACAAGTGTCGTGGGTTCGGTTGAACTTGGCTGGAGCTCGGCGATGGGTAACTCGCGGGAATTGGTCGGAGAAGTCAGAAGTGGTGATAGGGGCTTCAACCTCTCTCTCTCTCTCTCTCTCTCTCTCTCTCT
>NW_021396374.1:0-213 GCF_001605985.2 Dendrobium catenatum
CTACCAAAACCCATAATCGTCCTGAATGTATTAATTCGTATAATTGATTTGAATTTGGAATTTGCATCTTTTTCTCTTCAAAAACTTTGACACGTGTTTTTGGAATTTAGAAGATTTTGACATCTAAAAATAAGGGGGCAATTGATGCATCACCAAAAATAGTATTAATCAAGCAAGAATCTCAATGTAAATATGAGATCGAGCTTCAAAAAT
>NW_021396375.1:0-212 GCF_001605985.2 Dendrobium catenatum
GGTTGAAGTGGAGGAATGCATCGAACTTGTTGTGTGATAGAAAAGTCTCCCTCAAATTTAAGAGAAAATTCTATAAGATACTGGTGAGACCTGCAATGCTTTATGGTGCAGAATGTTGGCCATTAAAAGAGAATCATAATACTAAGTTAAGTGTGGCAGAGATGATGCTCATGTGGATGAGTGGATTTATCCTTAGAGATAAGAAACGAAAT
>NW_021396376.1:0-342 GCF_001605985.2 Dendrobium catenatum
TCATTTTACTATTATAAATATTTAAATCATAATTTTCTTCTTTCTTTCATAATAAACGAGCCAGCATGGGAGCGGACTCAAACTCTTAAAATTAAGCTAGAACTTGATTAATTAATCAAGCTCAAGATCACAACATGAGTAACTTGAGCGTGATTCGACTCGTTTACACCCTACGCCCACAATAAATTCACCAGCAACGTCACTCAGCATCCAACTATATATGTAGGAGAAATTATTTCGTGCAGAGTTCGGATGATAAGAACCGTGCAGACTGTGAGTGCACACACTATGTACAAAAAGTTGATACACATTGTGTATAAATTTGTACACAGTATATACACT
>NW_021396377.1:0-302 GCF_001605985.2 Dendrobium catenatum
AATGTCAGCTTTGGTTGGGGGTTGGGATTATAGACTTATTTGGGCTTTTCATGATATTGCATCGGCTGCTTGCCCTTATCTACATTGTAAATCATCTGCTTCTCTCTATCAGCTCTGGAGAAGAACGTAGAGTCGGCCTCACCCCTTCTAACACCTAGGGCCTTAGCCTTCTTAGGCTTATCAGAGTGATTTTCTGATCTGGACAAATTCAGTTTCTCAAATTTGGCCACTCTATCGAGCAAGTCTTGAAATATGTTTATCGTAATCATGCACAGGAAGGGTTGCATCTTGTCATCAATGTT
>NW_021396378.1:0-224 GCF_001605985.2 Dendrobium catenatum
GTTTTCTCCCTTGGAATCCCTCTCTAACCACGTTCACCACCTCTGTAAATCTTACCCAAAAAGACTTGATTCACCTCTAAAAAATGGGCTCCAAAAACCTCTGATTTCAAAAGTAGCCGTTACTGTTCGTACAATACGATTCAAGATCGTACAGTACGATCTTCATAAACAGCCGTCGTCCTGGTATGAAGATGTACGAACAGTACAAAAATAAATCGTACTGT
>NW_021396379.1:0-458 GCF_001605985.2 Dendrobium catenatum
AAATACCTATACGGAATCAGACTCTGAACTTCTATTCTTGGACTTCCTTCCCCTTTCCCAGAACCTGAAAACCACTCAGAAAATAAGGATGAGCTACAATAGCTCAGCAAGATAACAAACCTCCAATCAAAATCCTCAGAGTCCACATCAAACACATCAGATATAAATTCGAATAGAAATCGGAACATAATCGTATATCAAATCAGAACAGAATCAGAATCGTACAGATCAGATCAAATCAGAATAGAACAGAAATACAACACATCAGTGCTGACAGAACATACAGAAATTAGATTAAATCATATCAGATCAGCATTCATATTAGAATAGAAAGAATCGTACGGAAATCAGAATCAGATCACATCAGAACAGAACATAATCATATATCAGAATCAGAATACTGATCAGAAATTAGAAATAATATCAATTCAGAACATATCAGAAGTCAGAACAGATTA
>NW_021396380.1:0-352 GCF_001605985.2 Dendrobium catenatum
TTGCATTTTGAGGCTTAATAGTGATGATATTTTGGTGTATTTTAAATGTTTTGGTTATATGTATTCTTTTTATAGCATGTAATAGCTATTGCACATATTGTTTTGAAATTTGGTTATAGAATGTAAATATTGACTATTGAAATGTGAAGATATTTTTCCTATTATTTATTTTTTTTTTAATGCAATTAATCTGTTCTATATTTCAAATTGATATGATTATAAATAAATGATTATTGGTTGTTAACAAGAAGAAAAATGAATAGAATAAGTTGAAAATATAATAAAAAATAAAATAAAATAAATTCTTCTAATTTAATTAGATATTATAGTGTTACATATTATATGAGGGAAA
>NW_021396381.1:0-246 GCF_001605985.2 Dendrobium catenatum
CCACCGTTCGACTTCAACCCGGCCATCGCCGGACCACCGCCTGGCTGCCGTTCACCGCCAGACCTTCGTCGAAACGTTCATTGTCAGCCAAACTTCTGCACAAAAGCCATCAAATTTTCATCCGACCGTCATCGTTTCTTTGACTGACTCTTCAAATTAATGTAATCTGACCACCTCTAAATCGAGGGATAGGTCAACCCTTGTAATTCACTCATGTTTAGTGGAATTTTTTCACCTGGGCGAGGC
>NW_021396382.1:0-406 GCF_001605985.2 Dendrobium catenatum
ATTGGAATGCGATAGAAGTTGGAGAACTGTGATTAGTGTAGAAGGTTAGAAAAATTGTAGCCATGTGACAATGGTCTGAGGACCATACTGATGATTATGGTTCAAGGACTATAGCTAGGTGATGGTAGTTGGAAGACCATAACCAAGCAACAGTGGTATGGAGACCAAAGTTAGATGACAATAATTCAAGAACAATTATCGGGCGATGGTGGTACAAGAACCATATTCCACAAACGGATGAGGTTGAAGGGATCATACTTGCATGATGATAGTTTAAGGATCATAGTGGACTACTCGTGAAGGCTTACAGGAAAAATGGCTATTACCGGCGGTTCCAACAGGCGGTTCATGGACCGCCGGTGTTACCGACGATTTAGTTTTATCAAGTTTAGATTGACATCCATAA
>NW_021396383.1:0-1366 GCF_001605985.2 Dendrobium catenatum
ACTTGCCATGATAAATAATAAAACCATGTGAATTTGTTTAAATAACATATAAAAAAGTTCAAATTATAATAAACCTAATGTAATGATACAACCTCTTAGCTTTGCATGAATGGATGTTGGAATGGACAACCATGGCAGAAGGTTTGAAATGTTATGCCAAAAAGGCTAGAACGAATCTAAGCAAAAGTCAATTAGGCAGAAGAGAAGAATTTTAGAGTCTTCCTAAAGTGCCTTATTTGAAGTTTGGTAAAACTAATAGCGTGACGATAAATTTTCTTTCTTTTTCTGTCACTCCTAATGTGGCTAGACATGCAGTCTTTATGGTGCAAAATGTTGGCCATTTAAAGAGAAGCATAATATTATGTTAAGTGTGCAGATATGAGGATGCTTAGGTGGATGAGTGGCTTTACTCTTATAGACATGATTCAAAATGAGCTTATACGGGAAAATATTGTAGTAGCTCCAGTGGAAGATAAAATTAGAGAGAGTCGTCTTAGATGATTTGGTTATATAAAATGGTGGCCAACCGATGACCCGGTTAGGAAAGTAGAGGTATTAGATTTGATTTATGTTAAGAAAAGTAGAGGTAGATCTAAAAAGACTTTATTAGAAAATATTAGAAATGACTTTTCTTTCTTAGATTTAAATGAGAATTTGACTCTTAATAGGACACAATGGAGAAAAAGGATTTATGTAGCCGACCCCACGTAGTGGGATAAAGGCTTGATGTTGTTGTTGTTGTCTGTCACTCATAATGTAGAGAATTTCAAACTTTTTGTGATATCGGAAATGGAATTAAAAAAAAAAAGTAATTTGTTGAGAATCTTGATGGCAACGTTCAAAGCATAGGAAAAGATCAGCAGCTGTAGGGGTGGCTAAAAAAATTGTCCCCAAGATGGCTGCAGAAGACTTCTTGGGGCGGAGAAGAAAGCTGTAACAAATTAGAAACATCTAAGGATTACAACTGTGGTTGTTGGTGGCTGCAGCGCCTGGATGAGAGATTTTAGGAGATTTGGTGGTCGGTGTGGCATGACCACCATTGATGCACTGTTGGTCATGGTTGCTACGGTTGTTATTGTCTATGTTAGATGACCAAAACCTTCAGCACGTGTAATCAAAAGACCGAAAGGGTAGCCCTTATCCTTTGATGCAGATTTTATTGTTCTCATGTTCTGCATGGTGCATAATTGCCTTTATGTATCCTCTTACCTTTTATTTTACCTTTTTGTTGTTTGAAGCCAGCGAGGAAACCTCTAGTCATGTAGCAACATATCAGAGCCTCAAACTTATCAGGCTAGAGCTAGTAATGGCAGAAGATAACCATAATGTCTGTAGAGAATGCATGCTTAAAATGGGAAAGAAATTC
>NW_021396384.1:0-997 GCF_001605985.2 Dendrobium catenatum
ATTTTGTCATGACTTGGATGTCAAGGTTAGAGGTGGTAATATGATTATGAAATTGGATATTACTAAGGCCGATGATAATATTAACTGGTGTTTTACTTATAAAATCTTGAGCTTATTTGATTTTGATTATAAGCTCATTTCTCTTATAAAATCTTGTATTGAAAGACCTTTTTTCTCTATTATTGTGAATGGTAAGAGTCATGGTTTCTTTAAAGCCTCCCATGGCCTGAGGCAAGGTGATCCCGTTTCTCCTGCGATCTTTATTATTGCGGCAGATTACCATTCTAGGGGCCTTGTGGATCTTTTTCACAAATGTCCTAGTCGTTATTTTAGAACTTTAGGTTGCATTAAAATTTCTCACTTATGTTTTGCTGAAGATTTCATTGTGTTTTTGAATGCTTCGAAGAATAGGATCGATAAAATTGTGAGTTTTTTTTAGCAGTTTGAATATGTTAGTGGTTCAGCTTTTAATAAACATAAGTGCTATTTTATTATTGCTAAAAATATTTCTTTTTCTCTGGTTATGAATATTAAGAATCTTACTGGTTTACTTAAGGTGCTTTGCCTTTAAAATATCTTGGTATTCCTCTCTTTAAGGGATAGAAGAAGTCCTTTCTTTTTTATGATTTAACTTCTATGGTTTAGAATAGATTGTTATCGTGGGATTCAAAATTTTTAAGGTTTGGTGGTCGTCTTATTCTTATTAAAAGTGTTCTTTCTTCTATTCCAGTTTATAAATTTCAAACCTTTTTTCCTACTACGATGGTGTACAGTAGAATTGATAGAATTTTTAATATTTTTTTTGGAAGGGTATTGGGAATAATTCTAAGATTCATTGGATGTCTTGGACTAATTATTGTAGTACATTGCAAGAAGGGGCTCTTGGGTGTAAGACTATGTTTGATCTGGCTTCTGCATTTCCCTTTAAACTGTGGCATAATTTTAGATCTAATGTGAGTCTTTGGGCCAACTTTATGATGTCCAAGTATTGTGGGGG
>NW_021396385.1:0-350 GCF_001605985.2 Dendrobium catenatum
TCCACACCACCAACCACAACAACACCAGTTGAAACAGGATTAATCGAAGCCAAATTAATATTTCCAACCTCTCCCACATTAACAACTGGCACCACCAAAGCATCCGTCAAGACCTCCCGCACAACCGGGAATTCACTGCCAACGTTTTCCCCAGGTCCACCATTCACAACAAAACCAGGATTACCACCATCCAAACTAACATTAACACCCTTAGCAACAGGGGTTTCCGAACTCACATTAACCAAAGTAACGACGTTTTCAATCTCAAGAGCAGAAATCCCCCCAACATTCACACAAGAATTAGAAAGAGGGGCAATTAGAGAAGCAACATTATTCTCAGTTAAAGCCAA
>NW_021396386.1:0-210 GCF_001605985.2 Dendrobium catenatum
TCGGTTTGGGCTGAAGGAGGTGTGGAGGTTGGGGCTTGACTGAGATCTGAGGAGGAGATTGGAGGTCGGGGAGCTCGGCAGTGGGAAGAACAGAGGTATTCGGAGAGAGTGGAAGAGGGAACTGCCCCTTTGCCTTCAATCGATCTGGTATTTAACGACGCATGTGGTCGTTCGATCGAGGCGAGTCGCAGGTTTTGAGCAGGAATCGCG
>NW_021396387.1:0-1265 GCF_001605985.2 Dendrobium catenatum
TTTCCTACGCCGTTTTTACCGGAGGTAAATTAACAGCATGAAAACCGCCGGAAAACTACAAAACCTCCGGAAAAGGTTCAATTTCCGTCAGAAAAGGCAACCGATAATTCGTGATTTTCCTGAAGTTACTCGTCATCTGTCCCCCTTCGAAATTCTACACAATACCAAACCCGAGTATAGTCATCTTCGTGTCTTTGGATGTGTTTGCTTTCCCCTTGCACCTCCGTACTCACATCATAAATTACAACCCAAGGAAAAATTTTGTGTGTTCCTTGGATATTCGGATACTTACAAGGGCTACAAATGCCTCGACATATCCACCAATAAAATCTCAATCTCTCGCCACACAACCTTCGACGAACTATCTTTCCCTTTCAAACAACAACCTACAACCTTCCTCCATCTTATGCTGACCCCTCTCCTTTTTTCTTTACATCAACCTCTGTTTCCTACCCTTACACCAAACAAATGCCAGCCCAGCTCTCCATAGTTCCTCAGCCTACACGGGGTCACAATCCAGCACCTATTAGTCATGACATTCTGTTTCAACCCTCGCTAACCAGCTCTCCATCGAGATCACCTAATCCAACTCTGCACCCTCTGTCAGATATGTGGTAAACAGGGTCATTCTGCAATTAAATGCTGGTATAGACATGATCTGCAGTGTACAATTAAGCCTCAATCCTCTACTTTCTTTACTCCCAACACTTCTCCATCTTCACTCGATTGGTACTTGGACAGAGGTGCATCATCCCATCTCACTTCTGACTTTGCATTTCTTCAATCCTACGGTTTGTTAGAGAAATATACTAAGTATGTGAGGTAATAACAACTGTGGTTAGTTATTCTGCCAGCTAATGCTTGCTGTGATAATGTGTAGATGGAGGGACCAAAATCTCCAACAGATCAAGGCCATCGAGCGCCGAAAGCTTTCCTCCGGCGGTACCAATGACTATAAGTATTACGTCCACTATATAAAATTTAATAGAAGGCCATCAGAAAAGGAAGATCGACGAGACACATGTTGAGCGGCACGAGGAACTTGATGCTGCAAATTTGAGGGAACATGAAGAATTTACTATAGTGAAAAACATTGCAAAGATTGAACTTGCAAGATATAAGTTGATACAATATAGGATGGGTCAACATGTGATTTGTGCCGATCCGAAGGTCCTCGATCGCCATCTGAAGGCTGCTGGCCGTGGGGGTTTAGAATTTGATGCGAAAAAATTGAAAGTTCGTTAGGGATGTTAGGCCCTATAGAA
>NW_021396388.1:0-1124 GCF_001605985.2 Dendrobium catenatum
TAAAATGTGTAGGATGCATAATGTTGTCACCTTTGGGTACCCATATAAAAGTGAATTTTTATGATATTGGGATATACTAGCATAACAAATGATCTCTCCTACTACAAAAATTACACAAAACATTGATGTTTGCATATGACTTTGTATGATGGTGGTGATGTGACTTTGTGTGAGTAAGATGAGCATGATGAACATTATTCCTAGCATGCATTCTTCTAGGTGTTGTGCTAGTATGAATACTTGATTTTGAGAGAAAATCAAGTCCATATTTATTTTTGAATTCACAAAAATGAACATCTAAATTATTGTGTTCTTCTTCTAATACATTACATTTCTTTTTAAGGTTCTTATTTTCTTTAACTGAATCATTGAATGAATCATCTAACTCTTTATGGCTAATCTCTTCACATTACCTATTGAGACTGAGTTCTCACCTCTGGCTATGAGTTACACATTTACCTTCTCCTTTGAGCAATCTGATGATGATGTGTAAAAATCTATATTGTCCAAGTATTTTTTTTTTCCTTTTTTTAGTGTTTCTTCTCCTTCTACTTTTTCTTCTCTCTTAAAAGTTATGGATAGTCCCATCTCACATACTTAGACTTATATAGTTGAAGCATATAATTTCTACTGTTGTAGAAGCATTCCTAATTTTTATTTTTTGGAACATTGACTTGTTATACCATTATTATTTAATCCTCAATAATGATCTAATCCTTTCGGCGAGCATTACAACTTGTCTTCATTTTCATAACTTTCTAATGTGTTGGGTTTATTAACTCGCAAACAATTATTTTTCTTTTTTCCTTATCCCTTGTTGAGCTTTCATCTTCATCCCTTGAAGCTTTAATATGTTTTGTAATTATAAGAGAACCATGAAGCTGATTAAATTGATGTGCAAATAACTATTTTGCCTAACTTATGATAGTAACCTTAACATTCTATCCTTTTAGGTGACATCTTAGAATCTTGTATTTTATATCTTGATTCTGAATTTCTGATAGACTATTTCAAGAGAATACATTGTATTTACGATCTTCATAGAGTGAGTGCACATTTCAAAAATAGATTCGAAAGGAATTACATGAAATATTTCGTACTCATATTCCAATATATTTATATGA
>NW_021396389.1:0-208 GCF_001605985.2 Dendrobium catenatum
ACTAACCCTTTCCTTTCATTTGTGCAGAATGGAACTACAGAATACACCCTTTACCGTCCAACTGGGACGAGGTGCTAGCATTCAACTAGCTAATGCCGTCATCAACACTGGAGACTCTGAAGCCACCATCCGATTTGGTAGCTTAGAGTTTTCTGCAGCTACTGCAAAGGATGCTGCCGTACCTATTCACGGCTTGACTGTTCAAGGC
>NW_021396390.1:0-561 GCF_001605985.2 Dendrobium catenatum
ATTGAATTACATCATGTTGTTACTGAAAATCAACTTGCAGACATTTTCACAAAATTATTGGCTTTTTAATCATTTAGTACTTTAAGAACAAAATTAGGTGTCATTTAACTTATTGCTTAAAATTGGTTTTTTACAAATTTGATTTGTAATGTATTGATGTGTTTATTTATTTTATATTTATGTTAGTTAACATTTCTTTATTTGTTAGGGTTTGGTTTATATCGTTATTTGTATTTGTTTTTCTTTTATCATTATTGAGTAAATGTTTTATTTCTCGTGGTTAAATTTCATAGGATCTTGAGTGATTGGTTTTTGAAAAGATTTTTTATTTATCATGTCATGTTTTTAATGTTCTCTTTGTATTGTATGAAATTTTTTATATTGTATGAATTCTGTAGCATGTATATAGTATTTTTCTGAGTTGACCAAATTAGATTTAGGTTCTGAGGCAGATTCTTTGTAGATCTTAAGTCCTCGCCCTCCGAGAATATAATCCCAAATTTCTAATAAAATGTTAACTTAAATATAAAATTTCTCTCTTAAAATGTAAAGCCCAACATA
>NW_021396391.1:0-504 GCF_001605985.2 Dendrobium catenatum
AATGTTGAAATCGAACTGAATGCAAATCAACTCGTATCCGCCAAAATTCTGCAATAAAATCCTCTCTAAATTCCAGAAATCTCGCCCGCGGAAACCTCGGAAGTTGTTTTGCGTCTCTTCCTTCGCCTAGAACGTCGTCGTCGTCGTCGTCGTTTGCTTGCATTAATATGAGAAGGTCAAGTAACTCCTTCAGCTCTTCGTTGATTTCACGTTAAAGCCTCGGATTTTAACTTTGCACACAGAGATTTAAAGCTGGTATTCTTCAGCCCACGTGAGCAACAGCCCGTCAAGAGCCTCTACACAACAACCCATCCCACTTCCAAACTTTAGACATCTAAACCAGCCCACTTAAGCCCACTTCTGGCCCACTCAGGCCTCACGACTTATAGCAATATATATATATATATGACCAAATTTTCGAAAGAAGCATGAACATAAGCAGATTTAGCAGAAAGAGCTGACTTCCAAAAAAATTTAAATAGGAGCAAACTCGTCAATATTATT
>NW_021396392.1:0-269 GCF_001605985.2 Dendrobium catenatum
AAATATACCTTAATATGTTTATGAGTTAGCCTAAATTTAAAAAAAATGGAAGAGAGAGGAAAAGAAAAAAATAATTGCTGTTCAAAGGCTATATTTTGAAATGGTATTCTCTCATTTTTATTAATTAAAAATAAAAAATGCTAGGCAAAAATTATCTTTAAATAAATTTAAAATTAAAATACAGGATAACATTAATGAACAAATTTTTCTATTATTTCCAATATATTAGTAAAATTATGATATGTTTAGTTTTTTTTTTTTTTTTTTAC
>NW_021396393.1:0-497 GCF_001605985.2 Dendrobium catenatum
TAATCGATCTATCGATCAGGTTCTAAATCTGCTCATTCGAGAATCGCTCTCTCGTCTAGGTATTTGCTTTTTCTATATATCGAACTTCCAGTCAAGGCTTAAATTTTATCTTTCTGATAATCGATCTATCGGTTGGTTCCTGATGCCTGCTTATTCGGGAATCAATCTCCTGTTTCGATCTTCCAATTAAGGTTCGAAATCAAACCTTTTCGATAATCGATCTATCGGTTAGGTCCTGTGCCTGCTTTTCGGGAATCGATCTCCCATTCCGATTTTGGCTTTTTCTAGAAATTGATCTTCCAGTTAAGGTTCGAAATCAAACCTTTCCGATAATCAATCTATCGGTTAGGTCATGTGCCTGCTTTTCGGGAATTGATCACCCGTTCTGATTTTGGCCTTTTCTGGAAATTGATCTTCCAGTTAAGGTTTAAAATCAACATTTTCGATAATCAATCTATCGTTTGGGTCCTGATGCCTGCTTATTCGGGAATCGATCT
>NW_021396394.1:0-326 GCF_001605985.2 Dendrobium catenatum
TACATGCATCCTAAGTCTAAGTTTTCTAAGACCCGATACTTAATTTTTATCCTTAAATGTCACTACTATTGTATGGGATAAAAATTTGTTATTACTAACCCTTAGGACATTTCGTACTTGTAAAGGGGTTTAGGGATCTAAAATAAAACAAAAAATAGTAAACCTAATTAAATTGAAGTTACTATAGGGACCTAAAGGAATGGTTCACGCACACCACATCAAGGGGTCCCTAAAGGTTTTCTAAGTTTAGAAATACTCACAGTTACCGGGGGCTACGACCCGGTGGTTCTACCCGTAGCACCTCTACCCGGTTGGATAGAGGCGAC
>NW_021396395.1:0-2118 GCF_001605985.2 Dendrobium catenatum
GAATAATGTGTGGTATGAATAATTGAAGTGATTAATGATTGGTTTGGATATGTAATATATGGTGACGTAATAGTTATGTTTATTATGGTTTTGGTTGTGGAAAAATATAGTTATTGTGCTTTTAATCTCTATCAGTTAATTTTGAAGGCTATTGTTGTTTATAGTTTGCTCTTATGATTTTGATTTGTTAAAATTTTCTTGTTATTGACTACACGTTGGCAAAAAAATTTAATCCATTCATATCAAATTTGTTTTAGTACTGAAAAGAAATAAAAATTATCCTGAATGATAAAAGGTTAGCTAAGGAGCTTCTTTTATAGTTTTTGTTTTTCGATATCAATAGTCAAACCTATAATTAAGTTACAGACTTTCATATTTATTTTCTGCTTATAAAGATATCTTCTTCTTTTTTTCTTTTCAATCTCTGTTCTGTGTTAGGAGAAGCTCTTAGGCAAAGTGATTTTGTCATGTAGATTTTTTTAAGAGAATCAGGTTTTATTCTCTTGGTGATCTATGTCAAAGTTTCTTTCTGGTGTAGAAGCACTATGTGGGCTCAAAAAATTCGGCCCCGGACTCCCCGCCGCGCAATTACTGTTGATTTGTTTTTTTTTTTTTTTTTTTTCTTAATATCTACAGTATTGCAACCTACCAATATAGAGACAAAAAAACTTAATTAATTACAAATCAATACAACTTATAACAACATGAAAAAACATACAATGAAAATACACAGATAAGAGTTCTCAAGATACATGAATTAAAGACGATAATATATGATTCATAAACCCAATCAAATTCTTACAAATATTATTCTCATATATAAATACAAATATAAACAAATCCGCAATACAAGCAGAAATCAATTATTATACAGATATTTCGTGATTCAAGTAATATAAATAAGTTATTATATCGAAAGAAATGAAAGACCGCCAGAGATGAAACCTAGATAAAAACTTAAAAAGCTACCGGAAAAGAAACCGATACTGACAGAGAGACTAAGAAAATCCATATCAAATCAAGAACCGAACAGAAATCACGTCACAATAATACAAAGTACTCTAAATAGCCTCTCGAGCCCAATCATACGAGAGATAAGTGAGACATGTCAGGAGTAATATATCCGCAGAACATAAATTCCCAACAGTTGCCGTGAACAAATGTGACACCAGATAGCGAGCCGAATAATGACAAGAATTAGATATTTATCTCTGTATCTGTCGAGATAATCGAGTATCGAATAGGTTAGCACAAAGATATCTCTGTAGAGTAACTACAGCGCTTATGAAACTTCAAATTTGTGTAAGGAGATCTTACAGGAATCCCCGGTCCCTGTATGCTCCCTTCCCTCTCATGGTGTCTACACCAAGGTCCCCTTGGATAAACAGAGCCAACCCCTGCTTGCAGGAAACAGATTGTCTTTCAGCTTTTGGAGGTAGTATCGAAGACTACCAAATGTAACTTCTATCCTGCTTAACCAGTACAAGATAAGCACACTAATAAAGGAGCCTAATTATAGCTGACGCTAAACCAGGAATCGTAACCGTACGAGCCGTCCGAATAGAACAGATTTCAGATTGAGCTCATATGTCAGATTTCCCAGAGCAATCTCTAGAATGATATCTCGCGTACATAGATCAGGCCATCTCCAATACTCTTCCACCTATATTAACTACGCATTATAACGATAACATAGTCCATAAGTATAGGATAGATATCATTTCTACTAGAATTAATAATCGATACAAATCCATCACATACCTAAAAAACCCTTAATATTCAAATTTATCAAAATCATCCAGAGCTATGCCTGCTACTAATGCAGATACACGCATATTTAGTCTGCTGCATCGAGTAATACGACTAAGCCTTATGAAAGTTCTCTATCTCATGATTGGAGGGTAATTAATCTAATGGGCTTGCGCTTATAGCAATAATAACTCAATCCATAAAATGTTCATCACAAACAAGAGTGGTCGAATACCTTTCGGGGACAATACAATTCTACTAAACTACATATATTCATGCACCAGAAAATAGCATAACAACATTTCCAAACATTCTATATCTAACCAAAATTCTATCATCTAACTCTAGTTCATTACATACTCCAATCGC
>NW_021396396.1:0-431 GCF_001605985.2 Dendrobium catenatum
AACGCTAAAAGTTCTTTAGAGCACTTGGGTTTCATAATTCAACTGCAAACAGTTACGACATAAGACTTTATATAAACTACGGACAAAGTATAAACCATCTACTTACATATAAATAAAAATGGTGGTGATAGGAAATACTTAAGTTCGCAAGTAACCCTAATGGGAATACTTGAGTTCACAAGCAAACCTAACAATAATCGGTAAAATCAGCGAGAAAAATAGAAGAATTTGGGTGGAAACAAACAAAATCAGTAGATAATTTTATAGAAATCAAAGCGAAGCAAGACGAAACAAAGATACAATTGATCCTCAATTCGAGAGGAGGATCGTTCTCTCCCAATCTCTAGACGAGAAGCATAGAGCCCAAGACACCAAAGAGCACTCCAAGAGAAATAATAATCATGCATAACCCTAACCCTAGCCTCCCTCTT
>NW_021396397.1:0-204 GCF_001605985.2 Dendrobium catenatum
ATAGAACAAAATTAAAAATTCAAATTATAGTCTAATTTAATTAATAGTGGGGTTTTGGATTATAACTGATCTTCTAGTACAATGTCATTTCCATATTGTATGATCTCGTTTTAAAATATTTTTTTAGTTAAATAAATTATTTTAACTCATTTCTATTTTTACATATTATATAGTATGATTTTTAGAGAAATTAAAACATTTTCA
>NW_021396398.1:0-290 GCF_001605985.2 Dendrobium catenatum
CACCGCCTAACGCCGTTGCTCCGCCGGACCACCACTTAAGGCCCTCACCTCCGCCGAACCACCTGACGTCGTTGTTCCGCCGAACCACCACTTGAGGCCCTCACCTCCTTCGGACCACCACTTGGCGCTGTTGCTCCGCCGGACTACCACTTAAAGCCTTGTGCTCCACCAGGCCACCACGTGAGGCCTGGACTTCCACCGTACCACCACATGACGCCCAGACTTCTTCCGTGCCACCACTTGACGTCGAGAGTGTTGACCTCGATTTTGGCTCGATCGTGCTCAGCACC
>NW_021396399.1:0-272 GCF_001605985.2 Dendrobium catenatum
TTTTTTTATTTTATCTTATTATTTTAATTTAAAAAATTAAATTATAATATTTTTTTCTTGCCCCTATTTTTAAGATCTATCATCTAGTGATGGGGAGATTAGGAGAAAAGAATATTAATTCACTATTTGTCTAGAAAAGTTTATTATCATAAAAAAGGGGGAGATTATTGCAATCCAGGATCTTTAGCTTATGATTTTGATAATAACAAATATTATTGATTGAGACTTTACTTTACAAAGCATATATTAGATATTATTTTTTCTGTGTATAT
>NW_021396400.1:0-228 GCF_001605985.2 Dendrobium catenatum
TCTCTATGAATCAATACGCATAATCCATATCAATGTCGGTGCCGATATCTATGAATCAATACAATCCATTTCCATAATCCATAATCCATATCAATAGTCCATAATCCATACCATAAATCGTGTCGATAAAATCAATCAGAAAAGTAATACGATAAATCAATTGTAGCAAGTCAATACAATATAAAATCAATAGTATTAATGAATCTATACAATATCAATAAATCTATG
>NW_021396401.1:0-739 GCF_001605985.2 Dendrobium catenatum
ATTATGTCTGATCTGTCCGATTCTGTCTGTTCTGTCCGATTCTGTCTGTTCAGTACTATTCTGTTTGTTCAGTACTATTCTGTCTGTTATGTGAAATCTGACTTGAATATTCTGTTATATGAAATGAACTCCGTTTGTGGTTTGATTTCTGTTTGATCAAGAATCTGTATTCCGTATGCTTATACAATTTATGCACGATTATCTGAATTTTGTACGGCTTCTCGTATGATGTATTTTCTGATGTGTGTTTCTGGAGATTTTGATTGTCTAGTGTAGTCTTGCTGAGCTGTTAGCTCATCCTTATTATCTGCGTGGTTTTCAAGTTCTGGGAAAGGGAAGGAAGTCTTGGACTAGCCGTTCAATGTTTGATCTGTGAATAAGTATTTTGTTCTTTTGATTTTTGTACAGTCATGACTTTTCTGTTCTGTTCTGTTCTTCCTGTTTGTAGCCATGCACTGTGTTGTATATGATTATTTTGATGAAAGAAGAAAATATGGATGAACTGTTTTGTATATTTGGATGTTTTGTAGTAGCTCTGTGTTTTTGTATGTCTGAGATTTGGATGAAAGTCTGAAGCAAATTCCAAAGCTAGATCCTGGATATTTTTCTCCGTCGCGACCCGACGCGATGGGATTCGTTCCGGTCGGGTTGGGTCATGACATAAGAACACTTATCTAAATAAACCCTAATAGGAATATGAGCGGAAATTGATTAGTTAAAAATCAATCTACCTTAAGGA
>NW_021396402.1:0-236 GCF_001605985.2 Dendrobium catenatum
TATCTAATGCAATGCGTGCTGGTTAACAACCTCAAATCAAATATGCTTGAAATTTTTAAAAAAAACAGGCTTATAAAGTAATTTTTTTAGAAGACTGGGCTTCCCCAGGTCCGGCACCTCGTCCTCATAGGTCAGACTATCCGGACTCTACCCGCAGGCGGGGAAGGGTCTAAAACAAGGAAAGAGTAATGCAAAAATATGCATGCGACCCCGGGGTCGATCCCCGGCTAATTTCC
>NW_021396403.1:0-276 GCF_001605985.2 Dendrobium catenatum
ACCAGAATTGGGGTCGAAGTTGCCCCCCAGTCCGCATATGATGTGACAATGACAAATGTAAGGAAGTTGATAAGAATCGCTTTTGAGATTGGAGCAAAGGTTGCCCCCCAGTCGGGAACCATATTCCCACAAAAGGCGCCAAACTGTTGCGTCCAGGAGTATTCGCGGCGGTAGAGAAATATAAAGTTTATAGTCTTAGCATTATACGAAAATTCGACACGCAATCAGATAAGAGAAAATGTCTAGCATTTATGAGACACCAAGATTTTTACGTGG
>NW_021396404.1:0-283 GCF_001605985.2 Dendrobium catenatum
GTGTATAGGCGGTTTTCCGGTGCGCCACGAACGCCGAAAATAAGATTTGGAACCGAGAGACTCTCGCCTATCTTGTCGTGGGTGTCGTGCCGGTTGCCCCTCCCACCACGCTAGAGAAAAGCGTGTATAGGCAGACTACCGACTTGACATGCATGCCAAGGTAGGGGAGAGAAAAAGGGTTCGAAAATCGAGACAAATATTTTTTTGAAATTTTCTTTTCTTTTTCTTTTTCTTCTTTTTTTTTTGGAAAGCTCTCTCCTCCTTTTTTATTTCTTTTTTTCTC
>NW_021396405.1:0-525 GCF_001605985.2 Dendrobium catenatum
TATCAACAAGTAAAATATTTAAATAAACATAATACACATTGATTTAAACTCACATAATTAATTTATGTAAGTGATTAATCATACTTGAAAACTTGTAAATATATTCTTTTATAGTCATTTCACAAAAGGTTGATCAACATGCATAATATCAAATCATCTACTTTCATGACTATTTTTCAAAGTGTCATTTCAAGCATTGTACATATCTAATGGTAAGGTATATATTTCTTAAAATATTTGCATCACTTACCTCCCTGCCCAGTCGTCTCTTCCAATTCTCTACTTCGCACTCTTCTACGATTGTATGTCTCCTCGAAATTTTCTCTTCGCATAAGACCAATAAGACCTTTTCTATCACTGGAAGTAATAAATATGCTTGTTTTAGAAATCTTTATTGTCTTTTTAGAAAGTTACAACATAATTAAGAATATACCAGAAATCCTTACCTTCCTTTCCTTTAATTCTCTGTTACGGTTATTTCTCTATTCTCCTTTCATTCCACTGCCAAAACCACTATCTCAAGGC
>NW_021396406.1:0-200 GCF_001605985.2 Dendrobium catenatum
AATGCAGTATCCTGAAGTCAATTTCAGTCTGTGAAAGAAGACATCTATCTACCTGTACAAAGCAGCAAATAACTGATCCAGAAGCTGCTACGCCACGCCACCGGATCTGCAACATTCGTACAAGCAGACAGAAGGCGTCCACAACTACAACGCCACGCCACCTGATCTGCAACATTCGTACAAGCAGACAGAAGGCGTCT